>NW_022985448.1:0-1856 GCF_010093595.1 Mytilinidion resinicola | reverse complement strand
CCATCGCATTTCAAGCCCCTGCCAGGGCTGGAACAAGAAATTAAGCAGAAACTCGCATCAAACGAGCGGCTACGACGAACTGTACAAAATGCAGTCAACAGAGAAAACAAGGGCAGCAGCACGGCTAGCACGCCTACGGCTAGCACACCTACGGCTAGCACACCTACGACTAGCACGCCTAGCACGCCTACGCCTACGGCTGCCCCCACAGCACAGCCATTCTCGGGTGCTATTACAAAAGGATCCTACAACACTTCCCAGGGCTATCATCTTCGAGATAGCGTTGTGCTAGACTCTGGCACCACTATACACGTGATCAACAACTTGTCACGTTTTATCACGCCGCTGCGCCCGGCGCCACGGGGGGACTTCCTGTTTGCAGGAGGAACTCGCCAGCCTATCATAGGCTACGGATCAGCAATTGTACATTGCTCGAACGGTTCAGAACTTACCCTGATTGAAGCTGCCTTCTGCCCAGCTATGCAGACGTCACTTGTCAGCGTAAAAATGCTCAAGAACCACTGTGTTTTCTGGTCCAGCGAGCACGACGGACTGTATCGAAAGGATGGTGATACACTAACTATGCTAGCATACGCCGACGTTATTGAGGACCAATGGGTTTTGGAATACGTTCCACCAACGGACAACTGGACAGAAACGCACGCTGAAATGCACGCAGCATTTCCTGCTACCGGGGTCATAGGGCCTACGGCCACGCCTACGGGCATCGCTACGAGCACGGCTACGCCCGTGGCTACGAGCACGGCTATGCCCGTGGCTACGGCCACGCCTAGCCCGACACCAAATCGCATCAATCGCCGCTCAGCAAAACGATCTGACAGCACGACAGATGGAAACACCTGGCACCTACGGCTAGGCCATGCAGGGCCCGATGCTATTGAGGCCTTAGGCAAAAATTTGGACGGAGCAATCCTACGAGGCCCGTCAACCGTACAGTGCACAGCTTGTTCGCTAGCAAAAGCAACAAGAATCACCTCTCGGCGCCCTGTTGCACGTGCTGAGCACCCATTCGAACGCATCCACCTTGATTTTGTGCATATGGCAGAGGCATACAACGATAACAGGTACTGCGGCCATTTCCTAGACGACCGTACGCGTATGAACTACGTATACAACTGCACAACCAAGGACGAATTTCCCAGGATAGTGATTCGCTTTGTGAACTGGGTAAAAAGGCGATACGGGTGCAATGTCAAGTTCATTAAAACTGACAACGAATCGTCACTTTCTACAGTCGACATCACGAGGCCCCTAGCACAGTTTCTAGACGATGAAGGCATTACAGTCGAAGCATCACCACCGCACAATGCCGCCCCAAATGGCGCAGCAGAACAAGCAGGCTACAGGCTTGTCGAGAAGGGCAGGGCAGCACGCCTGCACGCCAATCTGCCGGAATTGCTATGGCCGGAGGCATTAAGTTTTGCAGCATACGCCAAGAACCGTACGCCTATAAAGCAATTCGAATGGAGATCACCGTTCGAAGAACTACAACGCTGCCTAGGCCTATCGCCAGCACGGCCCAACATCGCGCACCTACGTGCATACGGCTGTAGGGCCTATCCGTTGATATACAATATTCCAAAGCTCGACAAAATGCAGCCACGTGCGCACGTAGGGTACCTCGTTGGCTATGAAGCAACAAACATCTATCGCATCTGGATTCCTAGCGAACAGAAGGTCGTACGAACAACAGACGTCACATTTAACGAAGAGCTTTTCTACGAACCACGAACGCTAGATCTATCTGCTAAGCTACGCCAGCCTGCAGAAGAAATCCTTGATTGCATCGTTGTACGGCCGCTACAGCAAACGCTAGCTAGCGAGCTAGCAGAAAT
>NW_022985447.1:1413517-1618902 GCF_010093595.1 Mytilinidion resinicola | reverse complement strand
TTATTATACTATAAACTATATTATATTTCTTTTAATTTGGAATTATTTTTACCTAATTTATCTTTTTATAACCTCTAAATAATATAATACACCTTTTAAACTAATCCTATCCTATTTAATTTTTATATTATATTTATTATATATTATTTTTTTCCTTAAAAATATACATCTCTCTACTATTCTACCTACTCTACTATTAACCTAGTAATCTAACAAAACTCTCCTGCTAAATTATTACTTTCTACTACCTCTAACTGCTGTTTCCCTTCTAAATAACTAACTAACTCCTCGTCCGAATCTATATCTACTTCTATCTCCTTTATCCGGCGCCTCTAACGCTTCTAAACCTCTGTTTTATACCTAAATATTAACCTAATAAACCCGGCTATTACTATACCTATATACTGGCAATACCTGCCTTAAACCTTCTAATACCTACCCTATTTATTACTCTTCTATTAATTGCAAATCTTTTATAGCACCCTATACTAAAAATAACCCGAAAATACCTTAAACTTAATCCTCCCCTCTAATATCTTTACTATTTCCTTTACCTATTAACTTTTTTGCCTCTAATACTGCCGTAAATTATAATTGCTTTGCCCTAAACCCGCTGCTTTATATACTCCGCATCGCCCTACCTACTACTATAACTGCTGCTGCAACTATTCCACCTTTATAAACTTTTATTATTTACCCTAAATTAAATCCTGCTGCAGGCCCTATTTCTCCTGCTTCTATTACTAGAACTCGCGCTATATCTCCTTTTATATAACCTTATTATTCTCCTCCTGCACTGCTTACCCGCCTACCTCTTTTTTAACCTTTTCCTTAGCCTCTTCTATTTCCTTTTCCACCTTTTCCACCTTTTCTTCTACTCCGCCGCAAATATTATATAACTCTTCGCCTTCCTTATACCTATTTCTATCCCCTCGCCCGTCTAAATACCTGTTTAATATAATTCTCTTATATTTTTCTATTTTACCTTCCCCTTCTATATATAACCCTACTAACCGCCGCTTTTCTTCTATCTACCTATTTTCTTTACCTTTTCTTTTACCCCCTTTTTTAACTATAATTGCCTTACTTTATAATCTATCCCGCCCCGCCCTGCTACTTTCCTATACGTAATCTAATAATATTCGCGGCTAATCTATATATATAATGCACCGAATATCCGGTATATCTACCTCTATACCTAACGCGCTTATTACTATAATTACCCGTTGCTTACCGTCTATAAACTCGCTTAATATACTTGCTTTACCTACTGTATTATAGTAATACACGCTGCAATCCAACGCCTGCGCTATTCTTTTTATTTTTCCAACTATACTACTATATACTACTACCTTCCCGGTTTAAATCCTCTAAATTTTCCTTTAAATTATCTCTAAAACCGCTTTCTCTATTTCCTATCTTCCTTCTCTATCTACTTAAACTATATAATACGCTATATTTACTTATACTGTCCTCGCCCTAAACATTTTTACCTGCTCCTTCTAGAAATATATTTTTTAATATAATTCCCCTTCCTCTATTAGCGGCAATATTGCGGTTAATAATACTATCTACGTCTCGGCCGCCACCAGCTTACCTAACTACTATATCTGCTTCCGGAATATATATTAACAGTTTAAAACAATATAATACTTATTAATAATAATCTAATCTAGCTACTATATTACCCTTAATCGATTTAAAAATATTATAAATCCCTTACTAACGGCGGATTCCGGCGTTACTAATATAACGGCTGCTATATCTAGAAGGTGCTATCCTTTCTATTCCTTATATAAAATACCTAGCTTTTTATATTACCGCTTTATATCCCCTTATAATATAATTAACGGCACTACAACTACTATTATTCCACCCTGCTCTACCTACGCTGGCAATATAAATAATAAGCTTTTTCCTGTACTAGTTAGTATTACTGCTACTACTAGGCTCTCGCCTGCTATAATTATCGCGATTGCGTTCTCCTGCACGCCTTAGAACACCGCCTCTATACCTATTATCCGCTTTAACTGTGCCGCTATATCTATCTTCCTTAACCGCGCCTATTAATCTTTTTAACCTTTATCTACTTTGCTTTTAAATAGAGCCCGCTTCCGCTTCTTTAATATAAACTTGTTATTAACAGCTAACTAATATCCTAAAAACTAATACTAATCTATACTTAATACCCGGAACTGCTGCCTTTTATTAGCTACCGCTTCTACCTGCTCTATAATTGCTTGCGTATACACTAACCCGGCAATATATAATATATACCCGGCCTGCTTATCTGCAATTACTGCTGCTATATTCTCCTTATTCTACTCCTTATTATTATTATTATCCTCTACCCTAAACACCGTTAAACTGTATATAAACCTTCTGCTAATACTAATAGCAATTTCACGGTATAACTAGATAGTTAGCTCCTGCCCTAACCTAACCCTGCTTTTACGCTTTAACGCCTGTTGCAACCGTTCTAATATCTACTTACGCCCGCTTAGGTCGGCCGGCTATAAATGCGATAATATTGCCTTTTTCTCCTATACTATCGCCTCTAATTGCTGCTAGAACGGCAATACTAACTATAAATACTATACTAATAACTCCCCCACCTTATACAGTATATATCGATAGATAATCTTAATATCGCCACTAACTATATAACTTTTATAGTATCGCGTTATAAATACTACTATACTGTCCTCGATAAATATATTATAATGCCCGCCCTTTACTATATTACTGTGCCGAACGCTTAAAACCTTAGGTTTTTATACTAGCTGCCCCCCTAATATATATATTAATATAATTAACTTCTCTTAGAATTCGATTACGCGTAATATATACTGCTTAACTTCTTGTCGATTAATACCCGAGCGGTATTCTGCCTTTAAAAACCTTTCTTAGGTTACAGGATCGCGTTTAATATAATTAAACAACCACGTTTTTCTATTAATAGGTAACCGCGTTTAATAGTCCTTTAAAAAATTCCATCCCGGTCGCTTATCTATTAGATTGTCCCGCAATTCACTTTATAGAATTACGGGCACTTAATTAGTTATCTTATTCCGTTTACTAGGTAGCAGGATTTTAGTATATATATATGCTAAAATCCCGCTATTAAAAAACAACAGCTCTTCTAATAATAACTGTCGGCTCTTTATAACTAACCTGTATACTATACTACGGAACTAGGCTATATTAAAATATAACCCCTTATACAACAACTTATTATAGCCTATCTATTTAATATAGCCTCTTAATATACTGTTGTAATAGATTTTTAACCCGTATATCCGCAAATCTAACATCTACTATATTAGCCTGTAGCTTCCTTAGACTATAAACTTATCTATTATCTTTTAAACAAACTGCAAACATTCTTTCCGCCGCTGCCGGGACAGCGTGCTGCTATTATCGCTCTCGTACGCACTATTACTATTAAACTCGCTATCTTAAAATAGCTCTAATAACTCTAACACTTGCTAAACCACTATAAAACGGGTGACCTTAATAACGGCTAATAAAATAGGCGGATATAACTTAGGGCCCTTCCAGCCGTTCTTTTTAATACCTAACACCGCTAATATATATACTAACAGGCTGTTATACTCCTTACGGGTAATAGATTAGTTTAGCAATTTAATATAAAACTGTAAACACGCCTTCTAGATGCCTATTAACCCTTTTAGCTTACTGCTGGCGTTTTTAGGCCTGCTATTTCCTGTTCCCTGCTCCTTATTACTATTTATTTTATTAATTTCCATTTTATCCTCCTTCTTTTCTATTTTATCCTTTTCCTTTTCTTCTATTTTATCCTCTCCCTCTACCTCTCGCTCGGCCTGCTTAATTAACGCCTTCCACGCCTTTTACTGCTGCTGCGTAAACCGGTACTTAGGGCTCTCCTACTTATGCTTGCGCTATATACGGGCAAAAAATATTAACATCTACTTCTACAGCCGGGTATATTTACTAATCGACTTCTCGTCTATATACGGCTGCAACGGCTAGTACCGTATTTAGTGCTTCTCTATTCGAATTACCTTTAACTGTATAAATACGCCGACTTAATTAATAACCAACGCCTAGCTAAACTGCGCTAACCCGTTTATAGCCTCCTAAATTGCGGCTTTAACAGGTTTCTTTTCCTACTTTAGGTCTGCGTTTAGCTCCTTAATATATACTAATAAATCCGGCCTTTCTATACCTACTAAATACGGCAACTACTGCGTCCGCTCTAACTATAGGTTTACCTTATCTCTCTCGCCGGCCTAGATAGTTATTTAGACTTACTTCTCTATATTTACCTACGCCTTTACTATTTTTTTCCCTAACTGCGCCTATATAATCTTGCCGTTAATAGGAACAGGTTCTGGCCTGGCTTCCTGGCCTTGCCTGGGTTGTCGCACTTTAAAATACTATAATCCGTGGCCTTATACAAAAAACCGCTGGCAATAGATATATTTAAATGCCTTTTTAATACGTGCCTGCACCCTTTTTTCTCCTAATTAACTTAGCCGTCCTGGCTTCCTTCCTGCTAACTACCTATAGATTTTTTGCTAATACTTTTTTATTACCCTAATACTCCGCGATATATAACAGCAACGGCCTAGTTCTAGTTAATATAATAATCTATCCGAATACAACGGCAACTAGCTAACTAGCGCTATAATACTATCCGGCATTTTAAACTCACTCGGATACTGGATAACTCCGGGCTATTTACGCATACCTTTTCTAATTAAATCGGCCTTTTTGCGCGGTACCTTATAGATCTTTTATAAATAGCCTTTAATCTAGTCTAGCTATACGCTATACCTGCACTTTTTATAAATAGCTAATTAGAATTCGGCCAAATACTTAAAATACCTGCTCTTAGTACTAGATTTAGCTATTTTAAACACTTAGTCTACCTTTAGAATTAACTCTTGCTTAATATTTAATAGGCGGCGATAAGTGCTACTTATAGGTTGCTAAGTGCAATTTCCACCCCCTTTTCGCCTCGCTGCTATAGTTGCTGCAGTTGCTAATTACTCTAACCACCCGCTAAACTATTATAACTATAGCCTAACTTATAATATAACTATACCTGCGCGGGATCTATATATAACTGTACAGGATCTGCGCTAATATATACGTCCGGGCTTAAAGTTCTCGTTCCTAACTAAAAATTAGGCCTGTAGCTACCTTATTTACTGCTATACCTTCCTTGCCTGCACCTAATACGCTATTATTAGATATTAACTACGCCTGCCTTCTATAGGTATTAGTTCGGTGCTGCTGCTAATATTCGTGTAGTGTATATAGCCACGGCTAGTAGTGTTCTACTGCGCGCTCGGTTGTAGTCGCGGCGGTTCTGCAAACACTATAACTTCCACTTAACCCTAACCAACTACACGGGTTAACCTAATGCAAATCGGCTAGGGGGTGCAACTAAATACGCTAAATAATATACTAAAATTTAGTGCAATTCCGGCTGCGGGATATAAATAGAACCTGCCTCTAAAAAATAAATAGAATAAGCCCTGTGCCTAAATCTACGCCCTGGTCTAGTATTTTCTATTCTTAATAAATAAATGGAATAAGGGCTGGTTCTATTTACCGCCGTGGGATAGGCTTATATATTAATAACTCTAACTATTTACTATTTAATTTCTTTAAATACTTTACCTATTCGGCGCAGTTTAACTATATATTAACCTTAAATCGGTTATTATCGGCCTAAATCTAACTGCTTACTTTTTTATTAGCTTTTTTAATATTAATTATTGCCTGTATAAATACAGCCTTTAATACCTTTTAAATAGAATTCTTCTATTTTTCTTTTTCTACGGCTAGGTTATACGCGTTTACCTAAAATAAAGGCGCTGCTAAATATACACCCTATATTTACTTAGTATATACCCCTTTTCTACTCTATATATACCCTTTTTACGTCTAATTTTCTAATTAGTTTAGAGGGCTTAAAAAAAGCTTTAGTACTTAATTTTTACGCGTATTTATATAAAATAGGAAGGCTATATAGCCTTACTATTTTATTATATATTTTTACCGTTTCTATAAAGCTATATATATAGGCTAGCTATATATAAGGCCTTATATAAGGCCGTATATAAGGCTATATATAAGGCTGTATATAAGGCTATATATAAGGCTACTTATAGTAAGGCTATATAGTATACCTATTTTACTATATATACTTCCCGTTTCCTATAGTATATATAGGCTGTTATATTGCTATTTATATACCTATATACCTATAAGTATACTAAAATAGTTAAATTTTTACTTTATTACAGCCTTTTTATATTAAACCTAGCCTTTCTATATTACTACCGCGCTTTCCTAGCTATTCTAATCTATTAACCTTTTTATATACTGCTTATATAATACTATCTAATATTAAAGCTTTTTATAAAAAAGTAGTGCTAGTACTGCCTAAGGCTAAAAAGCTAGCTAAAGCTAAGAAGCTAGCTAAGGCTTAGGATAAGCGCTATTATAATACTGCGCAGCCTTTTTCTATAGTACTGCCTTTTTTTTAGGTACCTTATTTTTTATACTAGGCGGCCGGCTATACTTTTTAGGTATAGTAGTAAATATAGTAGTAGGTACAGGTATAGGTATAGTAGTAGAGGGGGGCCTAGGTATTACTATATACTTAAACTCGGGCGGATTAGTAAATAAATCGTCGAATTCTATAATAGCTAGTATAGCGGCCGACTAAAAAGTACTTTAAGTAATAGAAGCTAGATAGAGGGCTATAAAAATAGGCGGTTCTAGTAGTAAAACTATTAGCGTGCGTTTTATAGGTATACCTATAGGTCTAGCTACTATACTTATACCTATAGCAATTTTAAATCTTAATAGCTTTTACTGTGTATTATTATATATATAATAGCCTCTTCTTATAATAGTAGGCCGGCCGCGCCGGCGCTTAATAATAGCAGGATTTTCTATATTTTTAAAAGGCCTAAAAGAAATAGCTAGCTAATATTTTTCTGGCCGAATAAACTACTAATAGTAATCTATTTTTTCCGGTTATATATAGAGCACTGGATTTAGCCGATTTATAAGCGCTTAGTATAGAGAATTATATAGTTTATATATATATAAAATACTATAGATAGACTTAAACGTTTAAGTATAATTAAGTAGGTTATATTTATTTAATTTAGCCTTTTAGAGCTGCTTCTTAAGGAGAATAAGCGCCTGCAGCATTACCTTTTAATATAGGTTACGGAATTCGGGTTTTTTAATATTATACAGAGTATAGGTGTAATATTTAGCTATTTTATTTTTAAACTTAGACCTAAAGTTAAGGATAAAGTTCTATATATTAAGGAGAACATCGAATAAATAGCTAGTTAATACTTAAAGAAAGCCTTTAAGTAGGCTATATAAGCCCTTATTTCGTAATATAACTCTATAAGAAATCGAATTAGTATTATATATTTCTGCTACTTCCTTATTTCTTAGTTATTTTTTAAGCTATACTTTTATCCTTTTTAGCGCTGCCTATTTAGCACGTATATAAACCCTATATAAAGTTTAGGTATTAAATTTAAACGTTTTAGTATTAAAAAAAATTACTTATATAGTACTAAAGTGCCGCACCTTACAGGTGTAGTAAGTAGCCTAATTCTATTTATATAGCTACTACTTATTCTCTATATATATTACTAGGTTAGGGCGCTTTTTATAGTTATTAAGTAGCTTTTTCTAAGCCTTATTAAATTAAGCTATAACTTCTAGCTTTATTATAGCGGTCTAATAGGTAAGAAACTGCCCTCTTTTCTCCTATTCCTTTTTCTAAATAGCTTTCTTTTCTTTATCTAATATAGGCGCAGGTAGCGCGCTGCCTGCGGCGTATATAGGTTCCTTTTTATATACCTTAGCTAGTTTAGTAATAATATTCTTTTTAATATGCTATATATAGAAGAGGTGCGCGACTATAGGCTATTATTAATATAGTATATTCCTTAGAGCTTATTTTTTATCCGTTAAAAAAACGCGTAGAATAAAAAAATAGCGCTTAAAGAGCTTAAAGAGCTGCAGTACTGCCTAGTTATAGTTCGCCTCCTTTTCTTTTAGTAGAAAATAATAGGTAATTTCGAAGTTATTACTAGTATATATAATACCGGTAATATATAAAAAGGGTATACTAAATCTATTAGTTTTATAGGTGCAATCTAATAGAATAACGTTGTAATTAGCCTATAGAATCTCGATAGAATTTGGATAGGTAAAGAAAAAGTATTTAATTCGGTTCTACTTATTTTTTATAAAGTTATATACGTACTTTCTATTATAGCTATTAGATACCGGGAATATAGAGGTTGCTAACGTATAAAAAAGCGCCTAAATAGGCGTAAGGCCGCTAAGAAGCTTATTCCTATACTAGGTGCGCTTATTAGTAATATTATGCGCTATAATAGTAACCCTTTTCTTTAACAGCTTTATATATATTTTATTAGGCTTTGTTCCGCTTAATATATCTATTCGAATAAGGGTATTTATAAATACTAAGCGCTTCCTATTATAGGCGGCTGCTATAGGTTTAAGCATAGTATTATAATTATTATAAGCTTCCTCCACCGTTTTCTATAGCTAAATATATAAGCTATTAACTCTAGAAAGCTGCTAAGTAAGCGTACTACTTATTTTATAGTCTACTTTATTAGTAAACGTACTATATATATATATATAAAACTTTCTAGTGCCTCTAAAGTAGTATTAGTACTATATTTTCCTTATTTCCTTCGTCTTTCTATCTAGTTTTAAACAGAACTTAATAAGCCTGTAGCCCTGCGCCTTTATATACTTTCTAAGCACTTTCTTAGCTTTATTTAGTATATAGTAGAACTATAGCAGTAGTAGTTTAAGGGCTATAGTAAATATATTAAAAAAGTTAAGGATTAGAATATAATACTTTATAGCTACGCCGTATTTAGAGAAAGTATTTAGAATTAGTAAAAAATATAAGCAAGCGAATTAGAGGCCCCGGAGCACTCCTCCGGACTAATTAGAAAATTAGACGTAAAAAGGGTGTATATAGAGTAGAAAAGGGGTATATACTAAGTAAATATAGGGTGTATATTTAGCAGCGCCCTAGAATAATTAGGCTAATAATACCTTACTGCTAAATTTCTAGTAATACACGCTAACTTCCTATATCTTTGCCTGCTATATAATACTCTGCTATTTTTAGTAATAATATCCTTACTTTTATAAATTCTTCTACCTATACTTCTTTTTATAATAGGTCTATATATTTTATAAACTGCGCACTATAGCTCTATATAGCTAGTCGTTTTTATAGGTTCCTAAATATTTTAATCCGTTATACTAAATAGGTAAATATAGTATAGGTTTAGCGGTAGGTACTAGGAAAACAACCTACCTATTATTCTAGGCCTAATTTTCTATATCTACTACAGCCTTTTTTATAGATTTTCGTGTTGCTAATATTAATTCCTAGTAGTGCTTAGTTAAATATATTTATAACTGCGTTTTAGTAATACTATAGCTATAAACTTAGCAAACTATAATATAGTACTGCGGGATATACTCGAAAATTCGGGTAAATTATTCTATAGTATTTAATACGATTACTATAATAATTACTATAACGGATTTACAGTTTAATATAATAATAGGATAATAGAATATTAGATAATAGATAATTAATAAACGTGTTAATCGCCGTGTTAATAGCGGCCGGACGTGCTTTTAACTACTTTTACCGCTACTTAGACCCTTTCTAACGCCTTCTACTTTTAGCTACCTAGATTATTATACCTATTACTTAACTATATATTTAGGGGATTTATCTATAACCTTATATACCTAAGTATAACTAGTAGTATAGTAGGTTCTAATTTCCGGGTACCTAGGGCTTATAAATAGCTTATAACAACTATATTTATTATAAACTTTAGGTACTTAACTACTCTTCTATATTTGCGCCTTAACTATAATCGCTGCGTATAGCTATAAATATTATTATAACCCTAACTACCCTAACGCAACGATAATAATATAATCTAACGGTTATATTATTAATCCGAATAGTGTATTTAATACGCAATAGTTAATAACTTGCTCGCAGCGTTGGAACTAGCAAATTCGGTTAGGGTTTACTATAGTATAATTTAATTTTCGTTTCTAAATTATATTATTACAGCGTATAGTTTAGTTTTAAATTATAATATAGTATATACTATAATATATTTTACCTATAGGTTAATAGTAATACACGCTGTAATCCAACGCCTGCGCTATTTTTTTTACTTTTCCAACTATACTGCTATATACTACTACCTTCCCGGTTTAAATCCTCTAAATTTTCCTTTAAATTATTCCTAAAACCGCTTTTTTTTTCTTCTATTTTCCTTTTCTATCTACTCGAACTATATAATACGCTATATTTACTTATACTATTTTCGCCCTAAATATTTTTACTTACTTTTTCTAGAAATATATTCTTTAATATAATTCCCCTTTTTCTATTAGCGGCAATATTGCGGTTAATAATACTATCTATATCTCGGCCGCTACTAGCTTACCTAACTACTATATCTGCTTCCGGAATATATATTAACAGTTTAAAATAATATAATATTTATTAATAATAATCCGATTTAGCTACTATATTACCTTTAATCGATTTAAAAACGTTATAAATCTCTTACTAACAGCGGATTCCGGTATTACTAATATAACGGCTGCTATATTTAAAAGGTGCCGTTCTTCCTATTTTTTATATAAAATACCTAGCTTTTTATATCGCCGCTTTATATCCCTTTATAATATAATTAATAGCACTATAACTACTATTATTCTACTCTGCTCTACCTATACTAGCAATATAAATAATAAGCTTTTTCCTATACTAGTTAGTATTACTGCTACTACTAGGCTTTTACCTGCTATAATTATCGCGATTACGTTTTTCTATACGCCTTAGAACACCGCCTCTATACCTATTATCCGCTTTAACTATACTGCTATATTTATCTTTTTTAACCGCGCCTATTAATCTATTTAACCTTTATTTACTTTACTTTTAAACGGCGCCTGCTTCCGCTTTTTCGATATAAACTTATTATTAACAGCCGACTAATATCCTAAAAACTAATACTAATCTATATTTAATACCCGGAACTACTACCTTTTATTAGCTACTACTTCTACCTATTCTATAATTACTTATATATATACTAACCTAGTAACGTGTAATATATACCCGGCCTGCTTATCTATAATTACTACTGCTATATTTTTCTTATTCTACTTTTTATTATTATTATTATCCTCTGCCCTAAATACTATTAAACCGCGTATAAACCTTTTACTAATACTAATAGCAGTTTTATAATACGACTAGATAGTTAACTCCTACTTTAACCTAACTCTACTCTTGCGCTTTAACACCTATTATAACTGTTCTAATATCTACTTACGCCTGCTTAGGTCGGCCGGCTATAAATATAATAATATTGCCTTTTTCTCCTATACTATCGCCTCTAATCGCTGCTAGAATAGTAATACTAACTATAAATACTATACTAATAACTTCCCTACCTTGCACAGTATATATTAATAGATAATCTTAATATTACTACTAACTGCGTAACTTTTATAGTATTGCGTTATAAATACTACTATACTATCCTTAATAAATATATTATAATACCCGCCTTTTACTATATTACTATACTAAACGCTTAAAACCTTAGGTTTTTATACTAGCTACCCCCCTAATATATATATTAATATAATTAACTTCTTTTAGAATTCGATTACGCATAATATATACTGCTTAACTCCTCGTCGATTAATACCTAAGCAGTATTCTAGCTTTAAAAACCTTTTTTAGGTTATAGAATCGCGTCCGATATAATTAAATAACTATATTTCTCTATTAACGGGCAACCGCGTTTAATAGTCCTTTAAAAAATTCTATTCCGGTTGCTTATTTATTAGATTATCCCGTAATTTACTCTATAGAATTATAGGCACTTAATTAGTTATTTTATTCCGTTTACTAGGTAGCAGGATTTTAGTATATATATATACTAAAATCCCGCTATTAAAAAATAATAGCTTTTCTAATAATAACTGTTAGCTCTTTATAACTAACCTATATACTATACTGCGGAACTAGGCTATATTAAAATATAACCCCTTATATAATAACTTATTATAGCCTATTTATTTAATATAGCCTCTTAATATACTATTATAATAGATTTTTAACCTATATATCCGCAAATCTAATATCTACTATATTAGCCTATAGCTTTCTTAAACTATAAACTTATCTATTATCTCTTAAATAAACTATAAATATTCTTTCTACTGCTGCTAGAACGGCGTGCTGCTATTATTGCTTTTATATATACTATTACTATTAAACTTGCTATTTTAAAACGGCTTTAATAACTCTAACGCTTACTAAACTACTATAAAATAGGTAACCTTAATAACGGCTAATAAAATAGGCGGATACGACTTAGGGCCCTTCTAGCCGTTTTTTTTAACACCTAATACCGCTAATATATATACTAACAGGCTATTATACTTTTTATAGGTAATAGATTAGTTTAGTAACTTAATATAAAACTATAAACACGCCTTTTAGATACCTATTAACCCTTCTAGCTTACTACTAGCGTTTTTAGGCCTGCTATTTCCTATTCCCTACTTTTTATCGCTATCTATTTTATTAATTTCTATTTTATTCTTTTCTTTTTCTATTTTATCCTTTTCCTTTTTTTCCGTCTTATTCTTTTCCTCCACCTCTCGCTCGGCCTGCTTAATTAACGCCTTCTACGCCTTTTACTGCCGCCGCGTAAACCGGTACTTAGGGCTCTTCTACTTATACTTGCGCTATATATAGGTAAAAAATATTAATATCTACTTTTATAGCTAAGTATATTTGCTAATCGACTTCTTATCTATATATAGCTATAACGGCTAGTACCGTGTTTAGTACTTTTCTATTTAAATCGCCTCTAACTATATAAATACGCCGACTTAATTAATAACTAATACCTAGCTAAACTATGCTAACCTGTCTATAGCCTTCTAAATTGCGGTTTTAATAGGTTCCTCCTCCTATTTTAGGTCTGCGTTTAGCTCTTTAATATATACTAATAAATCCGGCCTTTCTATACCTACTAAATATAGTAACTACTATATTCGCTTTAACTATAGGTTTACCTTATTTTTTTTACCGGCCTAGATAGTTATTTAAGCTTGCTTTTTTATATTTACCTACGCCTCTACTATTTTTTTTCCTAACTGCGCCTATATAATCTTACTATTAATAGGAATAGGTTCTAGCCTAGCTTCCTAGCCTTGCCTAAGTTATCGCACTTTAAAATACTGTAATCCGTAGCTTTATATAAAAAACTGCTAGTAATAAACGTATTTAAATACCTTTTTAATACGTGCCTGCACCCTTTTTTCTCCTAATTAACTTAGCTGTCCTTGCTTTTTTCCTGCTAACTACCTATAGATCTTTTGCTAATACTTTTTTATTACTTTAATACTCTGCGATATATAACAGCAACGGCCTAGTTCTAGTTAATATAATAATCTATCCGAATATAATAGCAACTAGCTAACTAGCGCTATAATACTATCTAGTATTTTAAACTTACTTAGATACTAGATAACTCCGGGCTATTTACGTACACCTTTTCTAATTAAATTAGCCTTTTTATACGGTACCTTATAGATCTTTTATAAATAGCCTTTAATCTAGTCTAGCTATACGCTATACCTGTACTCCTTATAAATAGCTAATTAGAATTCGGCTAAATATTTAAAATACCTGCTTTTAGTACTAGATTTAGCTATTTTAAATACTTAGTCTGCCTTTAGAATTAACTTTTACTTAATATTTAATAGGCGGCGATAAGTGCTACTTATAAGTTGCTAGGTGCAATTTCCACCCCTTTTTCGCCTTACTGCTATAGTTACTACAGTTACTAATTACCCTAACTACCTGCTAAACTATTATAACTATAGCCTAACTTATAATATAACTATACCTGCGCGGGATTTATATATAACTGTATAGGATCTGCGCTAATATATACGTCCGGGCTTAAAGTTCTCGTCCCTAACTAAAAATTAGGCCTATAGCTACCTTATTTACTGCTATACCTTTTTTACCTGCACCTAATACGCTATTATTAGATATTAACTACGCCTGCCTTTTATAGGTATTAGTTTAGTACTACTGCTAATATTTATATAGTATATATAGCTATAGCTAGTAGTATTCTACTGTGCGCTTAGTTATAGTTATAGCAGTTCTATAAATACTATAACTTCTACCTAACTCTAACTAACTATATAGGTTAACCTAATATAAATCGGCTGGGGGGTGTAACTAAATACGCTAAATAATATACTAAAATTTAGTATAATTCCGGCTATAGGATATAAATAGAACCTGCCTTTAAAAATAAATAAAATAAGCCCTATACCTAAATCTACGCCCTAGTCTAGTATTTTCTATTCTTAATAAATAAATAGAATAAAGGCTAGTTCTATTTACCGCTATAGAATAGAATATTTATATTACTTATAATATATTCTACTACTAAGCCGGCTAAACTACTAAGCCGGCTACTTTTCCTTAGTATAACTAATACTATATTTACATAGCAATGTATTAATAACGCAGTAATTATCTATTTTAGTAAGAAGGCAGTATTAATCTCGCGCTTTAAGCCTTTACCTTTAGTTAATTTAGGACTATATAACGCGCTATAGCAGCCTTTAATATATAATATTAGCGGCTTTCTAATCGGCTCTACGGAATTATATTTCGACCTTAATTATAACTAAACTGCCTAAAGCTTACTGCAACTAAAAAGTATACGATTATATAATATATTTTTAACCTAGACTTATAAAAATTTGCGCCCTAGTTATATAAAGTAGTAGATATAGCAGATAAAGTACTAGCTGCGTGTAGTAGAATACTAGTAGGTAAGAACTAGACTTAATAGTTTATATCTTATATAAAGGAGCTTAAAATAGCTTTTAATCGGGTAAAGAACTGCTAGAAAATACTTTAGGAAGACCTAAAGGTTATTAATATATAGTTTATTCTTATGCAAGAAACTATAGCTAAGTATAGTATCTACCTAGATAATATCTATAACTTTAATAAGACTAGCTTTTAAATAGGTATAATTAGTATAATAAAGGTTATTACAGGTTTAGAAAAACGTATAAAGCCTAATTTTATTTAACTAGGCAACTAAAAGTAGGTTATAGTTATCTAGAGTATCTGCGCTGCCGGATATATAACCCTACTATTTATTATCTATAAAGGACGCGTTTATATCTCTATATAGTATAAAAAAGTAGAAATACTATATAATTAGAAGCTTTCTATCTCTAAGAACGGCTGGACTAATAATAAGCTTAGTTTTAAGTAGTTAAAGCACTTTAACACGTATATAAAGGCGCGTTAGGTAAAGTTATATAGGTTGCTAATTTTAGACGGCTATAAAAGCTATTTTAACTAAGATTTTAAGGATTATTACGTTAAATAACAAATTTTTACCCTCTATATACCTGCGTATTTATCGTATATACTTTAGCTACTTAATATAGTATACTTCTCGCTATTAAAGCTAAAGTACTTTTAACGTATATAAAACTTAGCACGCTAACGCGTCTACTATATTAATAAAAAAGGCTTTCTACCAGCCTTTAAAAACGCGTTTTTTAATATATTTACGTATAAAAACTGTAAAAAGGCCTTTAAGGCCTCTAGATTAGTTCCTATTAATACGCAGGTAGTTTTTAATCGCCTTAATATACGGTTATAGACCCTACTACTAGCACCCCTACTAAAAACACTATAGTAATTAAAAACCCTAAGTAATATATACGAATTTAGATTATAGTTAAGGCTAGTAAGTAATTCCTTTATATAGTTACTAATAACCGCCTAAAAAGGCTTCTTAAAGCTTATTAAAGGAGCCGAAAAAATACTATATAAAAATATACTTATTAAAGCCCGGGTTAAAGAGCTTAAAAAGTAACTAGTAGAAATAACTAAGCGTAAAAGTTATAAAAGAAAGCGAATCTAGACTAGCAGTATAATAGAGTATAGTATAGCAGCGTTATATATAGCTGCTAAAGTATCTAGAATATCTAATCCACGGAAAAAAGTAGGTAGTAGAAATAGTATAAATAGGGCTTTACTAGCTTAACAGCGCTATAAAAACTATAGAAAGGCTAGGTATAATATACGTATATATAAAAAGGATTAAAAAGCTTTTTCTAAATCTAATCTAAGTATATTATATATAAGTTCTATAGCTAGTTACGAATAAATTAACTGCGCGTATATAGTGTTAGTTATACTAAGGAAAAGTAGCCGGCTTAGTAGTTTAGCCGGCTTAGTAGTAAAATACGTTAATAGCTATATATATTTAATAACTAAAAGGTTAGCCTAATAATATAGAATATTTAGCTAAAGCGCCTTATATATTCTAATAGTAAAGCCTTTTAAAAAGGAAAATATTAGTTAAATAGAAGTATTATTAGAAACGCTTTATTTTATCTATATTTACTTTTTAAATTAAAAAACTTCTATTTATTTTTTATTATTACTAAGCGCTTTATTTATAACGTAATCTATAAGTTAGTAGCCTGTATAAGCTAGTAGCCTACCTAACTTAACACGCGACGCGTCGTTTAATAACCACCCTAATAGCAGCACTATAATAATAAAAAGCTATTTTTTAAGAAGGCAAAGTTATTCTAGGCGTTTAAGCCTATAAGACCGGCTAAATTATATTCTTCTAAGGCGTTGAAAAACTATATAATATGCCTAGAAAAACGGTTATACGTCGCGCCCGTGGTATTCCTTTATAACGCGGTGCTATCTCTAAAAATCGCCGTTTTACACCTGTATAAGAAAAGGTTCTTATATAGAAGATTTTGTTAATAGACTAGTATAGTATACCGCCCTGTATTACTACTATACGGTAAATAGCTAGTATTCTAGCTAGCTAACGCGTTATATAGAATACCCTTTTTACTATTAGCTAGAACTAGGTGCGAAATTTTATTAGCTACTATAATAACCTAAAATCTAAATTTAATCGCAAATACGACTATTAGCGTGCTAAATACGAAGATTCTATACTTATCCGGGCCTAGTTTAAACGCGTGCAAAATATTAAGATATAATATAGAATTCTTAATAAAGATACCTAGAATTTTAATAAAACCGGCTGCTAAATAGGTGTTATTACAACTGCCCGGGTTATTACTAGAATAGACTGTGCCGGCCGGCCTAGGACTATACAGCCGGGTAATTAAGAATAGGTTATAATTATCGAATATATTAATATAATAGGGGTTAAAATTCCACCCCTAGTTATTTTTAAAGTAATAATATACTAAGCCGCTTAGTATAAGGTTATTCTAAAGGAATAGTTAATTAGTATTAGTAAAAATAGCTGGATAATAAATAAAATTAGCCTTACCTAGCTAAAACTATTCTATAAGTATATAAAAAATCGCATAGTTAGCATGTATTAGATGCTTATATTAGACGGCTATAATAGCTATATAAACCCCAAATTCGACTAATTCTACCTAGATTATAATATTATTATTATCTATATACCTGCATATTTATCGCATCTGCTGCAGCCCCTAAATATTAGCTATTTCTCCGTGCTAAAGCGGTTCTATAAACGCCTAGTTAAACAGATTATAGGCTATAGTATTAACTATATTAATAAATATAAATTCCTACCTATATATAGGCAGGCTAGGTAGAAGGCACTATATATAGGTAATATACAGGCGGGATTTACAGCTACTAGCCTAGTTCTATACAACCCCGATTATATGCTATTATTACTGCATGCCGGATATTATACGCCGCTACCCCCCTTTCTATAGCTATAATTAAATAGATCCTGGACAGCCGAAACACTCTATAATATCGCCGAGCTATAAAAGCAGATAGCCCTGCTAAAGCGCTATCGCCAGCGGCGTATATATAGCCTATAAAGTCCAGTAGAACAGGCCCTTAGCCAAATTATTAAGGCGTGCGAAACAGTAATATTAAACGCCGTGCTGCTTATAAGCGAAAATAAGAAGCTGCGTATAGAGAATTAGCGCCAGAAACAAAAGAAGGTAAGGAAGCGCACGTATATAGCTAGAAAGGGTATTCTATTAGGTAAAGAAGCAGCCGATCGTGCACAACCTGTACAGGAAGGGGCAGCAGAGGAGGCAGCAGAGCCACCGGCCGAGCGGCCACAGCGAGCAAAACCTAGGTGCAGCATGTGCGAATCAACAGAACACAATGCACGTACGTGCCCTAGGCGGCAGGCAGCTAGCTAGTATATAGCTGCATTAAATATATTTGTTCGTGGTGGAGTAATTCGGAATATTTGGCCTCGGTAGCGTGGTTGGGTAGGCCACTAGCTTATGCGGGCTACTAACTTGTGGATTACGTTACTAAAACCCGAAAAAAAGGCGAACTATTTTATAGTAATACTTTAACTATAGTATATATATATCCGGATTTAAACCTTTAGTTTATTTAGTATATATATTTAATTTTCGTGTATATATAGTTCTTATCACGGATCGTGTATTTTGTAGCACGGCAAATTCTTAGCGGCTTGGCGGCAGCTCGCGAATGTTTTGGCGCTCGTTGCTGGGTTATATCCCCCACACCTTTATTATACCACACTGCTCTAAGGCACGTTTTCCCCGTCACCAGCTTCAGGCTATTCACCGTATCTAACGAGTACATAGATGTCGGATCGTCAGATCGCGGGGCCGAGTCGGCGCGCCAAGGGCAAGCGTCCGGCGGTTTACGAGGAGGAGGATGGTTCGTGTACTCTGCACCCGCGTTTCGACATGGCTGACTGTGGCGTAGTGGCGATGCCCGACGTGAATGTCGTGGCGATGAACGAGGACTTTGCCAGCCGGCTTAGTCGGATGGACATGGAGGAGATCCGGGCAGAGGCCCTGGAGGCGTCGCGACGAGCAGGGGAGCTTGTGTGGGCGGCGGCCGACTACACACTCGCTCGGCGCACCGAGGAGAATGTGGAGCTTGGGCATCGGCTTGCCAGAGGCGAGATCTCCGAGGAGGAGATGGAGCGGCTAAGGCTGCCGGAGTCGCGTGTTGAGCGGGATGCTGCGGCTCAGGGCTGGACTCCAATAAGGCCTGATGGGCAGAGAATGGTGAGCGGCGTTCTCCGTATACGGCTTCGGGCCTTGCTAATGTTTTGATGTAGCCCCGTCACGTGGCAGGTCATGGGGCGCAGCCTGGGCAGGTTATTGAGGACTGGGACGACCCCCAGTATACCATCTCTGGGTCGAAGAGATGGACTGATAAGGATGAAGAGGAGGAGCGAAGGCAGCGAGAGGGTGGATTGTAAGCAACGTGTTGTCTGTGGCTGTGGCCAAAAAGCTAATGGATCTGTAGTTGTAACTCCGGGTTTGACCCGCGGAGTTTGATGGGTGCCCTGGTGCATCCGGATGATGATGAACCACCGACGAGTGCCTCCCGGCCAGCCGCCGCACCATCCAAGCCCGCGGTGGCTGCGCCGACTTGTCCTGCGGTAGTACTGGCGGGTGCGTGGGCGCGGGGTGCGCCGAAGGCGGTGGTACCAGCTCCGGTGCCAATTGGAGCTCCATCGGGAGCTTCATTGGGAGCGCCGACTGGGCCGGCGATGCAAGGTGGAGGATCGCGGCAGCCGGGTCGTCTAGACCCTGCGAAGGAATACCCACGTCGGCCGTATGGGAATGGCAGGGGTGCCATGTCGTTCGACAAGCAGTGGAGGCGGGCTAGAAAGTCCCTGTACAAGCCTCATGGGGAAGCAAACTGGGATGTTTGCTATGACGAATTTTTTCGGGAGGGCGGCTGCAAAGTACACTTGTGTACTTTGAAGCATGCTCTCTCGGCGGAGCAGGTGAGTTCGATTGAGGATGCTGACTTCGCCGCTAGGTATAGGCGGCGACTACAAGCATCTCGGCCGAATGTCCTAGGGGCACATCCTGCTGGAGTGTCCAAGTCAGTCCGGGGAGGGGGTAGAGGTCGGGGGAGTGAGAGAGGCCGGGGCAGTGAGAGAGGCCGGGGCAGTGGGCGAGGAGCCTACAATCCTCCTCAGCGATGGGTAGGGCCTGCCAATGCCCGGAGGGAGGTTAGGCATCCGCAGAACCTCAATCCGCAGTGGCGGGCGGCCACCCTAAATACCGATCTGCTCCTGGGGAATGTGGAGAAGCGGGAGATCCCGGAGGACCAGCGGAACCCGGGGTACCACGTACAGCGGTTCACGCAGAGAGGCAGTGGAAAGGGGAGGGTAGAGGAGGTCTACCACGACGACGATCGAGACTACTCTGGGGGAGTGAACCTCGACCAGTAGGGGTCTCTTTGCCAGGGCTTTATACTTTGGATTTGCCAAAACTTATGTTTTGGACACGCCAGAACTTTATGTTTGGAATTATTACTACAAAAAAGCGTGTATTAGAAGTATAATTAAGAACGGGTATATACCTATTATTGCCGTCAAAACCTCCACTATATTAGAGGCGTGCCAGCGAACTTATCCTAGAAATATATCGCGATATCCCACGTCTAGTTAGATAGGAGAGGCAATATGCAGGAAAACTTGATACCTCTTTATCAGTTAAGTACAATCGCCAATCGAGTCATGCACGTCTTTTAAGACATGGGAGAAGGCCAGCTAATCGCGTTCTAGATGGATACTTTGTGTGTTTCAGTGGGTCGTAAATATGCCCGCAAAAAGGCTATCATGTCAATGCGCCGAGTGTACCGAGATGCGTTGGCTACTCTTGTCCTGGACCGGAGCTTGGATAGGCCAAGCAATTCTTTCCTAGAATACTCAGTGCGCCTTCTCTTGAGTTCGTGGCTACGAGGCTATGGACTTTGCAGGAGGGCGTTCTCGCGCAGCGTCTCTTCGTCCATATCGGACTTGGAAAGCCTGGACATTGCAGGTCTTCTTGCCGCGGGTCCTATCGCTAGCGTTGGAAACTCAACGGCGCTATACTACGAGACTAAGCCGAGCCTGTCTCTTATCTGGTCTCACGTAAAACAGCACATGCTAGATATATCGAGGCCAGACAGTGCCTTAACTGTCAATGGCCACACGGGCGAGGATAGGGCCAATCTCCAAAACACCGAGGGACGTGCACAAACCTTCCTGAATTTGTGGCAAGCAGTCTCCTGGAAAACGATTAGTAGATTAGCGGATGAAACTCTCTGTATAGGTGCGCTCCTTGACCTAGACGTTGAACGTCTTGTTGCCCTGGCCGCAACAGAGACAATGTCTCCCCTAAAGACCATGCTATTTCAAAGTTCCGTCTCTTACTGCAACAACTTAAATACCTGCCGAAACATCTTGTGTTCCAGAACGTCACACGTATGGGGAAACCAGGTCTCCGGTGGGCCCTAGAGAGTCTTATGGGTGGTAATCGAATATGGAGCAGCGAGGTCTCCGGTCCAGCTGACATCGGTCGACTATTTAAAGATGGGTTTGTCTTCACATCACCGGGCTTTCTGTTTCCCATAAAACGGGATCTCAGGCCCCTTACAACCTATGGATATTACTTCATACTAGGGGGCCAGGAGAGGCACAAGGATGAACTTTCGAAGACGTTTACATTTTATGTCGAGCCGATGCCCGACCCCAACGTCTGCTGGTGGGCTGAAGAAGGAAAACGTCGACTAAGAATTCAAATCGACGAGAATAAAAAACCGCTGGCAATAATTGCGTTGGGTCCAATCTCTAGGCTTACAGGGGACATGAGAACCAAGCCCGATTTCAAAAACTTCATGCCGGTTGCACTCGTGCTCGTTGAAAGCAGCAGCAGGGATGGTATCTTGGGGAGATATTTCTGCAATGGACGCTTACGATACTGCGAGGACACGGAGCAGGGGCTGGGCTCCAGTGTTGATGTGACAGAAGTCCCGGAACATAAGCAATGGTGTATCAGCTAGATTTCCTACCCTAGATTGAGTTCTCGTTCTATACATCTCGCACGCATTCGTCTACTAGATGAGTCTCATCAGCCAATCAACTCACTCAAGCACGTTATTTGCGCAACTTGAACTTTAGCTTCGTGACACTACTACCTTGTGATTTTGCCATATGAGTTTCCTACTAATAAGCTAGAACCCACCAATATAAATATCACCACAATACTATCGTTTTTAAAACAGGTACACGTGTCTCACAGGATATCATGGCAGGATCGATTCCATACAATCGCGCCCACATCTTTCGGCACGGCTCACACTGCCGCACATCCCACCAAATTGCCACTAGACGCCATTTAGCAATGCAGGAGGATAACAGGCCGTTTCAAGCCGACTGCCAGAAATCTCGTTGCAACTGAAAGGTGCTGTCGATGCTGCCGTTACTACCTTAGTGATATTCGTAGTCACTATGGACCCCTAAGCCCTCGTAGTCAACTTGACATGCAACTCCGCCTTCTCCCATAAAATGAAAATCTTGTTCCGATCCATCCAGTCCCGATCTTCTGGCAAAAGCTCGAGGTCAAAGTTCCAAAGCAACTTCGCCATTAGAAGGCGCATCTCTGCCCACGCCAGACTATACAACATGTTAGCACCAATTAAAATTCAGTAAGTTAATGGAGAAGATCTTACTTTTTCCCAAGACAGTTCCTAGGCCCATATGAAAATGCCTGCGACGCTTTCTTATGATCCCTATCATACTTTGGATCGCCCAACCACTGCTCGGGGATAAAGGAATCCGGATCCCGCCACATGCGCTTCGAATGATGGGCTGCCCACGCTGTAACACCTACCTCCGTCTGTACGGAAGCCAAGTCAGCAAACTCATATCAAAGTAAGCTTGTCATGAATACTTACACCTTCAGGAACGAAGCGGCCACATACGACTTCTCCAGCTTTCGGCGCAATTCGAGGCAATGCTGTTGGTGCTGGTGGGAACATACGTAGGCCTTCTTCGATGCAAGCGTTCAGATATTTCAACTGGCCGACGGATACGATGGACATGTTTTCGCTTGATTTGAAGGCGGTTCGGATCTCATTCTTCAGGTTTTCGTAGACTTCAGGACGTTGGAGCACAAAGTAGGTCATTCCTGTAAGAACTGTAGCCGTCTAATCACGATTCACGTGAGCATAGTGTTTTCGAAACATGGAAAAAGATGAACCTACTGTCTCACTTCCCGCCAGCACCAAGATCAATGTACTCTCGTTCAGCTCATCGGGTGACATGCCCTTCTCCCCCTTCTCTCTCAGAATATACGACATAAAATCTTTCCGATCCGTCTGCATCCTCACTCGCTCTTGCGCTTTATCCGCGCTCCATTTCGCATGATTAGTCCTCACATCCTTCAGGCTCTGCGGAATCAACATCTCTAGCAACTTCTCAATGACCGGGAAAATGCGGGTCAAACGCATGAACTCCATCATCTTGATGTAGTCAAACGTAACAGCAATCCAGGGGTGCAGTTTCCCGGACTCAATGCAGCCAAAGGGATGCGCAAACGCGAGATCGCCGATCAGATCGAAAGTCGTGAAGTTGAACCACATGGAGATGGGAACGATGCCTTTCGCGGGGCCGGTGACTTGCTTTTGGAGACCGCCGATGAAGCTGGTGACGTACTGAAGGAGGAAAGGCTCTTGTTCTGCGAGGGCTTTTTCGGAGAAGGCGTGGGATTGGAGTTTGCGGAGGCGGCGGTGGTCCATTTCGTTAGCCATGATGCTATATGAAGTCAGCGATCAACGAGCATCCTGAACGAGTATGTTGAGCGGCATTACATATTTGGCGCTCCTGATGGAGTAGGACCATAGAATGAGTAGTCCTTCTCGAAGGTCTTGGTGTGCTTTCCCTTGATATGTCCATAGATGTCCTCCCAAGCTTGGTCGCTATCGTAAGACAGGTAGTTCGGCGAGACGCGAACTACTTCGCCGTATTTGTCATGGAGCTCTTTGATGGCATATGGAAGTCTCCCTTTGAGAGCCTGGATGGCGGATGGGACGAAGCATGAAGCCCATAGTTTCGGGCCAGGGTAGGATCGCAAGGGGTGGAAGAAGACGTTGTAAATGCAGTAGGTGACGGTATAGAGAATGGCCTGGGGTACATATCAAGAATGAATATCAGCCGTCAAAGAACTCTCCATGGTGGACGTGGGGTCCTACCGCGCCAATGCTCAACGCGAGAATGTTCGCGTATTGCGCCCAATGCATAGTGACGCTGCGTATCTACAGCTAATATGTGCAGAGATGAATAGATGAGGACAAAAAATGAATTCAACAAAATTCGCTCGCGGTCAAAGAATTTACAGCTATTGAGATCGAGTGCGGACTAGTCGCGGAGGTGCGTTTGCGGGGGTGGACAGTAATGCCGGACAGTCAGCCATATAGCCAATGGAAATGTTCGTCAGTCATAGAGAGTAAGAGGGATAACCTTCGAAGTGGAGTCACCATTAGGACTTCTCGGGATCCAGAGAATCAGGCTGCATCCCGACTGGACGAAGGTCGCGGGCTATATTCACTGGCGTGAGACGGCTGCACGTGAGTAAAGCATGTAAATTCCGCATGTGGGGCCATGTTTCCATCGGCCAATAGAAATCAATCCCAGTTCCGGTCGTGAAAATCTTAAGGAGACCATCGCCCACCTTTGACAAGTTCAACACCAGAGTTCAAGCATTTTTGAAAAGTCTCAGCAGCATGTCAGGGTTCTTGTGATTGTCTCAGCGTCACGGCCATGTTACGAGGGCTAGTCGATGGGGATCATGATTCACAGTAAATTCATCATCAATCGACGATTGCATCAACGTGCGAAGAGCATTGTAGGACAACTGGATTGACTTCTAAGACTACGATTCACATTCTACGCTATATGCGCAGGTCAGATTCCTGGAATTAATTTAGTCATTGACTCTGGTAATTCACTCGCATGAGAAAAGAAACACGAAGCAAGGTGACTGCCAAACACGTCGATGGTATTTTTGTTCCAGCCTCCGTGATTAGCTTTCCTACTCTTCCATCTCCACTATTCCCAGTTCCTCCGTCTCCTAAATCTTTGTAGCAAGATGATCGCAGAGATTAGTAACATCCCCTCTCCGGCGCTCTCCACGTTCCCAAGCATCGACCCGCCACACGATCTGTCCAATGCCCGACGCGCCCCAGGTCTACAATTCGAAAGCTGGGGTGTTCCAAGGAGCGACGACTAAGAGGTTCGAACAGCGGACCCGGCTAGACAATGACGTTGCGCGGATATGATGAGATATGAGCGAATCCCTGTATATAGAGTCAGTCGTAGAGCTTGCCGATACCGTTACTAACACGGTAAACACGAAGACCAGGGAAGAAGAGCACGCAAGGGAACGGAAAAAGATGACCTACATCCAGTCAGGCTATACTCCTTCCAAAACGTGGCCATATGGATTTCCCAATCGCCGCCCACAATTCTCCATAAGCAGAATTCCACACTTCTGCTCCTTTCCTAAATCAGGCAGCTCCTTTCTGCTAGCTTTCTCCAATTCCTCGGAGACCGCGTTGCCTTCCCACTCATAGTACCCATAGAACCTCGGCACAATAGGCTCAATCCGCCCCAGCTTCTCTTCACGACTCCCTCCCTTCTCTTTATTTCTATTCTTCCGGCTCTTGCGCTTCACTTTCTTCATGCCCCCCATCAATGTGCGAGACATCCCCTTCATCAGCTTTGTATAAGTCTTTGCTTCATCCCTCAACATCTCACAAGCATCCTCCCAGTCGGAGTCCTGCCCGGTATCTTCGTTGTCACTACCATGCTCGGTGCCATCCCCTTTCTCCTCGTCGCCGTCCGATTCCGGATGATTCACATACCCCAGCTTTGCCATCACCGTCACCGCAGCACTCGGCCCCGCGTTCCGCTCCTGAAGCACCAGCGGCGCGCGGTACACCGCAGCATGCGACCCGATACCAGCGAGGCTGAGGAAGTTGATAGAGAGCTATGCAACGCTAGACTCTTCTCCTAGCAGACTTTTCTCGATGGGTGGGTAGACCCGCACGTGTCGTAACAACTTTGCCGGCTCGTCCGATCGCGACTTTACGATGTGGTGCGTGAGGCGTTTATTATTCTCAAGGTATGCTAGATGCTGGCTTGGCAATACTGTGTCGTAAAGTTGGGAATTGCCACTGTAGACTATGTCCCGCACTTATGTACACGTGTGTGGTTCCGAAACTAGAAGGGTTGTAGGTAGTTGTGAGCTGGGGAGGAACTTTTCCAGTTTTGGGGGTAAAGCGGGCTTCATATCGCTTGCTCTTGAGTGTCTTTTCTGCTGTGAAAGAAGAGCAAGTTTGAGATAATATTTGGGAGGTAAAATCTGAACTTTGAGGTCATCACGCAACGAAGAAAGGCAGCGCACCATTACGTATGGAACTGTCTCCAAGGTTCGTTTGACACCCGTTTGTCGTTAGCAAGGTCACGCCTTTTGTCTCGCAAATATACGAACACAATGTAAATGTTCATGCAGTAGAGACCAGACTTCTTTTTCATCACCAGGCTATCTGCTAGCTGGGCCCTGCCCATAGTGATGTCGTGCGCTCCGGTAGAAAGGTATGATTACGGGGAAGAATAAAAGTGTAACTATGAAATAGTACTACAGCAGTAAATTGGCCAAACGCGGATATGCAAACACCCGGACTCTATCTTCTCTCATGGAACCATCGCGAAGAGGGACATAGGAAAAAGAATAAACGGATTCCGCCAGTCGCTCACATGCTAAGCTGCTTCGCCCCAATGTGTGGGCGGTACCCTTGGGACTCCTGAGCAGTCTCTTAGAAAGAATCGCGAATGAAATGCTTCGAAACTCAGAGCATCAAGGCACCACATCTACATCCCCCACGACTGCCCAATCCGTTCCGTCTAATCTGACTTCTCTCAACGCACCACCGGCCTGGAAGTAGCACCTGCTCAGCGGGCTGTCTGCCTGCAACGGCGCATTCGCGAAAAATGATGCCTGGGTCATGCACGCAATGCTGGTGCCGTTATCGGCATTCGCGAAAGCTGGAAACGTAGAGGGACCTTTCCAACTTGAGTTATCGTCTTTCCATATCACTTGAATGGTCCCGTCGCTATCCTGATAAAGGATGTACGTGTTTAGCGCGGTGTTGGAGGAAGAGGGACGGACTACAGAAAGGGCAGCGATGGAGGCGTCTGTGGGGAGGGAGACGCTGAAGGCAGAGGCTGCATGTTGTATGAGCTTCAACGAGATCGGTTTACATAATGCGGGAGTACATACCGGTGTTGAATGATCCTGAGGTTGTGTTGCGGGCAAGGCTCATCATCTTGTGGTCATCTCGCTCGTAGATCAGGTTCATCTCCTGCAGATTTTGCTCATCAGGTAGAAAGGCGATATTGCTCCCATCTGCGGCCGAAATGTTCAAGGAGCGGTTACTCCAGCATCCAGGGTATGTGCAGTCGTAAACAATCTCGTGAAGGTTCAGCCCAGCATCTTGATAGATGATGAAAGGCCAGTACGATGCTAGATGTGAGTCGGAGCCTGTGGCGACTGTATAGGCGGTTAAACTGCCGCTACTCCCCGAGATGGTTGTGGAGTCCCAGTTCCATTCGCTGATTTGGCCTTGGCGAACTATTAGTGATAGGAACGCAAGGCGAAGCAAATGATGTCTTACTCTTTGAGTCTAAATAGAACAGCTCCTGTTGCATGACCTGGAGTTTGAAGGATTAGGATAAGACAACTTAAACCAGTTAGAGTCATTATACGTACTGACTCATCATTCCCGTACCATTTCTTGTCAAACGAGGTGAAAGCAAATGGCGTTCCGGCCTTTGCTTTCGTAATGTTCGAAGTCTGTTTCCAAGCGTTGTTTGTGGATTCAAATGCTGAGTATTGAATCATGTCATCGTCGCTCTGGAAGATGGTGCGGATAGAATATTCATCGCCAGTGACCCATCCAGTGACTGCAAGAGGTGAGTTCTCTCGGATACCACGGGGCTTTGTCGTCGGCGATGGAGTCGCAGTTGACGCCGGTGAAGATGTAGCGGAAGGAGACGCCGTTGCGGATGCGGAGCTTGCTGCTTCACTGGCCTTCTTTTTCACATGATGGAGAGTCCCTCCAAGAGCACCCCCGATCACAGCGACGATAATGATCAGAACAACTAGGGCAATTATACTCAGAAGTTTCCGCTTTGATTGTAATTTTGAAGGTTTTCCTGCCGGTGGTAATGCTTCTTTGTCGTTTTGAGGGTACTGCGGTGGATATTGCGGCGGATATTGCGGCGGATATTGCGGTGTCTGTGGCGTCTGCGGCGCAAGATGAACTGGCTCTACGTAATGGTGCGCCCATTTCTGGTCTTGCTTTGGCACAACTTCGAGGCCGGCCTGAGGGTAATAAACCTCCGGGCCGTCCTGTCCTTTGGTGTCTTGGCCTTTCTAGAGAGGTGTTAGAGATCGTGGCCAAGGTTGGAAAGGGCAGACGATAGAGAAACTAACTTCGTTCATTTTCCAAGGCTCAAAGCTTTCCCGTTCTTGTTAAGTGGAGATGGCCCGCAAAGGATTTCGAAAGAGCAGCAGAGAAGCAGGGAACAATGGAGCGGGAGGCCGTGGTTTTCTGGGTTCTGCAATGATTTCCGAGTCCTGCCATGTGGCATGGGGTCCGTGTTCCAACAGCTGCACTATTCCAAGCCTCATTCCGGATAGAGCGCATCGGTGGTAATACGAAGAGACGCCGATCGTGAAAAGTGGTGATCTCTGCACGAAACCCAGCAACCGAACCACCCTTCCCGTACTTGGAGGCTTGGCCCTACGGATGTTGTTGGTGCCCCTGGGGGCGTGCCGTGTTCTCTGGATAAATCCAGGCGCGTCTCTTGGCAGGCTATCTTAAGCAAAGGAGTTTCCGCGTATCAGCTCCGTGCCATCTAGCTGAACTGTGGGCCGGTCCACGGTTGAAGGCTCGATTTTGGGGGCACTACTGGTGTCTGTAATAGAAACCTTGACAACAACGGCGGGGCTACACGCTAGGGCTAGATTCCAGGGGGCAGGGGTCCACAGAAGTTGGGGGCGCAATGAGGCTAATACCCGGCGCTTTCTACCCCCCTCGTAGAGCAACTCTACCCCCCTCGTAGAGCAACGACAGCGAACGGCTCCGTCATGGTGAGTACAATCGAAAACGCTGCCATCAGCACAACAACTTCCCGCAGCTGTCCGTTTCAAGGCGACAGCGTGGACAATTGAGCGCTGGGGGCCTGGACTCATAAAATAAGTCTACAAGGGGCTCTCGAGAGCTGGGCGTTTGACATGGGGGCGGAAGCGCCTTTTGGGATTAGGGGATCCTAGAAAAATGATATATCTCAACGTGAGATTTCTCGGGCACCTGTTTACGTTTTCGACCGCCGCTATCACATAAGACCAATGTCGCTTGAATTGAAGGGTGTGGCTGCAGGAGACATGTTAGTGATGTTGAGAGGAGTGTGGTGATGGAGACGTTGCGGCCCCCGCACGGCATTCCCCGAATAGTTCCATGGCCGAGCACGTGATCATCAACCGTCACGGTTTTCAAAAGCGGAGGAAGATTCTTCGCTTCATTCCACAAGTGCACTCCTTGATAAAACCCAATACTTTAATCACAATTAATCAGTTTGGCTGCAGTTCGCCATTCCAGATGAAATGCAGTCTCTATTCTTAGCTCTACGCATCACCGCGGCGGCCATAAAGAAGAGAGGTCATCTCCTCCTCCAGCGGAGGCAGAATCTGCGCTTCAACCGTTTTCGAAAAATATTCGTTCTTCAAGCTTGCACTGGGGCCGACGAAGCATTTCAGACAATATCCGGTCGCAGAATGAAAGGCGAAGGATGAAACCTCCCCGGCATCTTCCCTCTCCCGTAACCATCGCAACACCGCCTGGAAATCCGACATCTCGTTCGGCTGATTATTTGGGCCTAGATCCTCTGGTTTCCGGACGTCTTCAATGGGGAGGCCGAAGAAGATTTCCAGCAGCATAATGCCAAGCGCAAGCAGCTTGGGCGACTCGTTTCCGGGCGAAGTGTGTTGACGGAGAAGGGTGGTGGTGTTAGACTTCTGTTCGCGGGTGAGATACGGATGCTTTCACGTCTACTGTCGTTCCGGCAACGGCGGAGCCGCCTTTTGCTCGGAGAAAGATGATATCAGTCTTGTTCCATGAATTTGGAAGCCATAGTGTGTGACTGAGTTGGAGGAGAGACGATGTGAGTGTGATTGACAAGGCGTACTTTTCTTGGGGGATGAGTGCACTCTTCACGAGTAAGTTGTCTAAGCTGACGCCGTCGTCTACGAATGTAATGCTACGTTGAGCCGGGACGGCTCCAAAATCGAGACGAAAAAGGCTGCCTAATTCGCGGGCTTGAGATTCTACTTTGTGTAACACCTCTGAAGGTCGACATTGTGCAACGTGGGCTGAACGTGCGGGAAAGTGCATTACCAGCCCCCGGACCGATCGATACTTCGTCCCCAGTGACAGCGCTAATTCCTTCAACAAGCTTTTCTGACGGGACACCTCCAATCACGCTTTCAATAAACACAATCGACCTCCTACACAGCAATTATGCCCAGAAAACCCTTCCCGCTCCTCGCGGGGCAAGTACCCGCTAGTAGGGAAGAACGATCCTTTGAACCAGAGACGCACCCACAGAACGAGTCGCTACCAACGAAGCTTGAAGAATGCCTGAACGACGGCTCCTTTCCCAGCCTCCTCCTCGTCCATGACACTAGTCGCTGTACTTCCATCGAAGCGGTCAAGCCGCTTTCAAATACAACAAAATCTTCGCCTACTAATGCCCTATACTCGCATTACACTGGCGTTCTCAAAGGCCAGGAAAACCAGACAACAGTTGCGCCAGAGGATCTCGAAGCACCCAAAGTCGGTTCCGAGCCGCTCAGGTTCGAGCGACCAGTCCCGAAAATTATTGGCCCGTAACCCCAATGGCAGCATTATCGGGGAGGCGCATTGACACTATCGTTCCGGAATCTTGTCGGGGTGAGTGGCCACGGTGCGGTCTATCGCGCTTCTCTCAGGCTTCCAGATGTTGTGGACGTGAACGGGCGATCAAAGACAGGAGAGGTAGCGGTGATTGCAAAGCTGAATTACCTTGTATCCCACAACAGCGAAAACAACGCCCAAATGCTAAAGAAGGAAGCGACAATTCTCGGAGGATCTTTGAAAATGAGCGAACTGCAGCAGGAGGCATGCCTTTGCCTATCTCATAGCAAATCAAGAGATGCCGTCACTATGCTGCATCATAAGGGACATTGCAATCCTCATCTTGTCATGCAACCCGCTGTGCCCAAGTTCTACGGCTACTGTAAGTGGGATCGCAAGGGGTCGAATAGGGGACAGCGATGCAAAATCTTACTAATGGAAGATTGTGGACAAAGCCTAGAGACACATATGAAGGCGAACAGCAAGAAGAGAGTGCCTGTGGTATGGATGTGAGTTCTCACTACTCATTGGCCACAAACAACACGCTTGATAAGATTGCTAACAATGCCCGAGAATGAGATCAGAGCCCTCTACGAGCGGCTCCATGACGCCCACTTCATGCATGGCTCTGTATACCCCCGCAACATTGCCATACAACCGGGCCCGCTATCTTCTCCTCCAACAGACCGATCTATGAATACGCCGAGCTTCAGAATCATTGACCTGGGGCGCGCTAGACATAAGAGTGATTACAAAGATCAGTCGATGTTCCGAGCCTAGCAGCAGCGTGATATGGATGACTTAAAAAAATATCTGCTGGTCGAACTTGAAACCGTGATAAAACCAAAGAAGGCAGAGCTTAGAGAGACCAAGGCTACTAGGACAGCCAAACTGATCTCTGCGGAGAATGATGAAAAAGAAAGTACAGCTATTGATATGGCGATAAACGACGCCGTGACGAGCATCAATAGCGATAATCGCGCCAAGTTCGTCGCACAACATGTCGATGAAATCCAAAACCTACACCTCGTCTTAATGACTCTAATAGTCGGATGTCGTTGAGGGATTCGGATCACGTGATGTGGCAGCGTGGCCTGTGCATTTGTGCGAGATAGAATAGGTCAGTCAACGCGAGAGGGGTGCGACCGCGAGGGAAGGAGGCAGTGAAGCAGTAAGACAACTCACCAATGCCTCGGGTGGAGAAGCATAGAAAGGTGGTGTATTCATCGTAGACAGCAGTGCAAGTTCACGATCAAAATCGTTAGTTAGTAAGAACGAGTCCAAGTCATGTGCACCAGTCTCTAACGAAACAACAATCCATTATTAAGTACAGGATAACACCCCGTGTTCAAAAAGCCAAGCATTAGGTACACCAACCCCCCCATCGTCTCCCGCAATACCGATCCCCATCCAGCCTTCTGCTTGACAATGCAGCTCAGGTGAGCTCTCCTATGGCTTCAGTGATGACGATCTGCGGGGTATGAACATCCAAAAAATCCGTCGAATTAGCTGAGCGCCCTGCAGCCATTGACGGTTGATAGCCGATTCACTTTATTCCTTCGTAGAGTTCTTGTCTCCCACCGACGTTTAGTCCTCAGACTCAGCCTCCTTCGACCAGCGGTAAAGCGGCTCAGTACCCTCACCCTCCTGGATACGGACCCAGCCCAAAATGTGCTCATACTTGAAGCCGTGGTTGACCGCATTCTCACCCTCCGGGTCGGTGGTGTAGAAGTGGGTACCGCAGTCGGCATTGTACCACTCAAAGAACGGCACGACGTCGTTCTGGCCCTCGAGGTTGGTAGAATCGTCATCATCGGGGATGATGAAGAACTTCTGGCCGTCGTACTCATAGCCGTAGGGCGAGCCCAGGTCGTTGGGGTCGGTGGTGAAGTAGTAGTCGCCGGACTCCTTGCGATTCCAGCGGTAGACGGGGACGAGATTTGGGTAGTTGTCCTCCTGGTGCTCGGCCTCGCATTTCTCCTGCTCGGACTGCTCGCCGCCCTTCTCTTCGCCTCCATTCTTTTCACCACCCCAGGAAGGAGTGGGAGTGGCAGTGGGGGTAGGGGACTGGTGAGCGGCCTTGCACTTGGCGATCTGCTCCTGCTTCTTGGCCTCCTTCTCCTGCTCCTCGACCTCGAATGGCTTGTACGAGTTGTACGATGGCCAGACGTAGGCGGAGACGCCCTGGAAGAGGTAGCCGTCCTGCTGCCAGTAGGAAGCAGACTCGGTCTTGCAGTCGGTGCTGTAGGCGTAGGTGTCGCACATCTGGTTGTTGTCGGCGGCCGTAGCTAGGTTGGCAGCAAGGCCGAGGATGATGGCGCTAGCGAGCATCTTGAACGAGCTGCAAGAAGATTAAACAAGTGGAAGAGTTTAGTTTGAGATGTGAGAATGTCCCACGGGATTGGATGAGAGAATGAGGACGAGAGAGCTGGTTGCGAGGTCCCGGCCCTTATATACCAGGCCGCACCTAGGGCCGGACTACTCCGCTTTCCATCAGGGAACTGCCGTTCTGTGGGGATGGAAGTCTCGGTCTGATGATGATGGAATTGATAGTGACACTAGAAGGTATTCAGATGCCGCATTAGAGTCGAATGAAGATTTCTAGTAGTATCTGTGGTGATCTAAAAGAGTCTCTCCGTTGACCAGCCATCGAGCATCCGAGGAACACTGGCATCTCGCCCTATGGTGTTGAAAGGGGAGGAGGCTTGTTGTTATTCATGGCAGGCACTAGTCCGGATTAACAGCAGTGGTGGATATATCAGGTACAAGCTTCTGAACAGAGCTGATAGCGCGACGCATTGACGTGAGTTCAGCGTATATATCGTGAAATCGGCATCCTGGTGATCCACTTACCAGACATACAGCTGCTATTCCTGAAATTTCGGTGGCAAAGATGGTTCGAGACGGTGGAGGTCGTCGGTTATGTACCTAGGAAAAGATTATGAGCAACCATAGATGTTGAACTTCGACCCATGGATCCATACCTGGAAAGCCCCAGCCTTAGAACAGGCGTCCTATCGCAGTCCGAATGAGTTATGACATTGTGGAAATTGTGACAAATGAGAATACCGCTGAAAGTTCTAGATGCGCGCGAATGCGCCGACGCACAACATTCTTCCGTCGGTAAGATCATCTTGCGTGAATACTATCATGTGCTCCGTTATCAATCTTGGACGAGCAACGAACTTGTGCCGTGGTAGTAACATCCGACAACGAATGAGGTAAGAGTGTTTAAAATAGACATATATTTATGCATAGTTCTCGCGGCATCGTGGAATTACCTTGACTTGGCTCCCAGCGACTGCGTGACCAATGAGCACCAACTTTGTAACGGAATCAACTCCAAAAGCATGAACGAATCCAGGGATATACAGCACCCCAATAACGCCAACGCTGCAAATCACACAAGTCTATGGGTCCAAAGTTCCTTTAACCACTCCCGTTGACTCCCTCTGCAGCCTTCTTGGCCGCTACCCTCTTCCTCTGCTCCTCGCGCTCTTCGACGTTGATGTTGATATTGAAATGCGCGTTCCTAATCTGCTCATAAAATCTGCCCGCCGTTACTTCCTTGATTGGCTTCTCGAACTTGCCGGTGATTTGCGTCGTCAGCATGTCCGTATCCACAATGACTGATTCGTGGGCACGGAGCACAAACACGATGGAGTACCGGTAATTCGGCAAAGGTTGACGTGACGGCGAAGTAGAAGCTTGAGCTTCGGTACGACCGTAAGCCTTGACTTGGTGCCCGCCGGCACGATATCGATAATTGGAGAGCCGTTCGAGCTGTCGCCCAACTAGGAGAGACGCGGCGGGCCTGTCGTATGTCTTCTCGACTGGAAAGAAGCATTGCGTGTGGATGTCCCAGACTTCTAGGCCCGGCGTATCGCCAATGACGAGGCTGAGAAGGCCGAGGTCGCTGTGCGCTGTATGTTGTTAGATATGCCTTGATCCGTAGGCTACGCTGGACAATGCCAATATTGCCAAGCAGAACGCTCTCAATAGCTCCGATACGCAAATACTCAGCTCTCGACTTGTTGATCGCATTTCCGCAGGCTGATACGCCTGCTCGAATGTAATTATGAAAATATCGGTCGAGGCCGTGATGCGGAGACAGATGGAAGAAGCACAAAAGAAATCTCAACGTACGCTCAGCAACCACCTTCCTCTCATCCCCCTCATACCTAAATAGCCTCAACATCGTCGCCGTCTTCTCCCCATCCCTCTCCTGAAACTTCTTACACGGCCCCACATACCGCCTCAGCCCGCCCTCCTCCGCCGCCGCCCCCTGCAGCCCCAAACTCTCCCCAATCCTTCCCAAGCTCTGATCCAGCAGCCCCCCTGCCGCATTCCAGTACGCCCGCGCCGCCGCCTTCAGCACCTCCGGCGTCCCCTCCACAGTGCGCAGCGTGATGAACTCCTTCTCCCCCTCGATCCGCGACCAGCCTTCTTCGGAGCCAAGCTTCGTCTTCCAAACTTCCTTCTCGGAGAACGGGAGGGCGAAAAAAGCGCGCGAGGCTTCGAAGAGTTCTTCGGAAGCACGTTGGAGGGGGTGCGGAGTGGGCAGGGCTGGGGAAGGCGGGGGGAAGGTGACAGTAGTCCAGCCTTGGAAGGGGAGGTTGGGGGCGTGTTCGTCGCGGACTAGGGGCAACAGACTCGGGAGAAGGGGTGGCCTGGTGTCGAATTGAGGGTTTGTAGTTGATTTGGACTTTGATGAGGCGCGCAGGCGGGCTTTGAAACGCGACCAGAGCGGTGGGGTGTCGTGCGCGGGTGAGGCGGGTGAGTCGGTAGAGACAGCCATCGCGTCTATTGATTTGGGCGGAGGTAGAGCTGTGTATTAGGGTATTAGGATATGAATGCGCTACGAAGGCTGATGGAGGGAAAGCGTGAAGATAAATGGGCTGGGGTGGAGATGGGATGACGTTGCTGAGGGTCACGTGGTCATTACAGAACACAGCCACAGCACAGCCATGCCAAAGCTGGTCCATGAAAGCGAACTGGAAGGCTGAATGCTGCACGGATATTAAAGCGGCATTTCATGCAATTTTGGTTTGATGCGGATGCCTGATATTCGATGGTATTTGGTCATATGTGAGGAGGCTAATTAGTTTGCCTTTTGCTTCGACCACATCTGCTGCTCTCGTTCTCTTAGCCATGCTGGAACCATAGGCTTGACTCTGATGTCTGCATCTGGCGCTTCGGGATATTGGACACCAAACTCCATTCCAGGTCTCCAGCTGCCACCCTCAGCGCTGACCCGAATATCCGTCATCATCTCCAGTCTGCACAGAGCCAGACCAACATTTCCGATATTGCCTAGTAACTTCCCTGCGGCGCGTCCCTTCTTAATCGTGCCGTCATCGCTCAGCTGCTTTATATCCTTGCTCTGAGAGACCTCATTTGAAGGATCGTCAAAGGTCCATTGAGGGTCGAAAGCTGGTGTCTCCGCCGTCGGCAGTACTTCATTGCCACGGTATAACTGGACCGGAAGTATCCGCTTCCTCACCACCCCAGTGTGCTTCGTCCGAATGGTCAACTCTTGTCCAACGTAACATCCTTTCCTGAAATCAATGCCATTCATGAGGTCGATGTTCGATTCCATAGGAAGCGCAGTGGTAGGCGGAATCTCCTGTGGCCCCTCCGGTATCCCGTACATATATCTCCGCAGATGATACCACCTCAAGTCCACCATGTGCTTGTCCAGAACCTCGCGAATTGGCCCACCCTTGATACTTTCGCCGGAAATCAGTATGCGCTGCCCGAACCCAGGAGCTCGCGGATCTGGCAGGCCGCCGGGTATATTGTTCGAGTCGCCACTTTGCCATGATGCCCATACACCGCCCGCCTCCTCCTCTACCAGCTGCAATTGGATCTTTGACCGTAATTTATGCCTCTTCAAGTGCCTCAGCAGGTTATCCGCTTCCGTGGAGTCCACCTCGATAAAACAGGTCCATTCGGCGGATTTGGGATTCGAGTCTGGGAAGATGAAGGCATCCCATAGCATCCGCCCTCTCGCATCCATGAATGCCGAGTAGAAGGGTGTTGTAGTAGTGGGGCCGAGATTGTTCGAGATGAGGCCTTGGAGAAATTTGGGCGCGTCTTTGCCTGACAGGCGGATCAAGCGGCGATGGGAGAGTCGTGTAACACCGATAGCCGGGGGACCTTCGGTATTCGTAGCTGCACCGACATAGCTGCGGATAGGGAGGTGAGGACGATGGGAATTCCCTTTGAGGCGTGAAGATAGAGGCGGAGATAGGCTAGCAGGACGGGCGGCGGTTGAGAAGGTCGCTCGAGGAAGAATGAAGACGCCGGAGGATTTCGATGTTGTGCCGAGTCTATGAAGACATCTAGAGCAGACTGAGAGGGTGGATTGGGGATATACGGCCATGTTGCAGATGTTCTGAGAAATGAGACGGATTCCAGTGACGCAAAAACCCCCGGCATTTGCCGCTTCGTTCGGCTTGGCGGCACAGCGGTACTCAACACCACGCAACCTCGCGAGATCACCATCTCTATTCCTTCACCAACTTGAATGATCATACCAGCGAAGACTCTTCAGCATCTTGAACTCGACGATACTATACTAGTCACACGCATTGAGGCCATTTATTTCGATTTGTCGTTTTGTGATTTGGCTTTGGCTGTCTCATCACCTCATTGTTCTCATTACTTCTTCACAAATTCTCGCACCACATTCATTTAATCATCAAAAAGAATTGCTTCATTGGAACAAAGACTCAAGCTACTTGTGCGTAGCGAGTAAGAGTAATAAGAAAGTCCGAGAACCCGATACAATGATCCCTAGACAGTCCGAATCCCATAAAATGCCATGACTGCCGACATGAGCTCAACGAAAGATTTTCAGGCTACGAACTCGCCACTGAGAAACAACTCGAGCCCGGCTCCCGCGATTTTCACGGCACCCTTCGCAGCCCCCTTGAACGCCTTTCCCAACTTACTCTTTCGTGTAGGACCCGAACTCACTGCAGTGCTCTGAGACGAGCGCAATTCCTCAGAAGCATCAACTTCCTCTGACGGCTCACCTTGTTCAGACGAGTAATTCAACGCCACAAAAGCGTTCACTCGCCGTCTGTCTTTGATCTCATTCAGGATCCAGCCCGCCAACCTTTCCCTCTGCGGTTAGGGTTACTCATCATGCATTTCATCTACGCTATTACCGCGCTTTCCGCCATCTTCGGCCTTTGCCTCGCGATGCCACATAGAGACGAGCCGTAAATGGATACAGCGCTTTGATAGTTGTCAACAAGAATCTTACCCACTACAGCACCACCCTCGCCCATCGCAACACCATCACCCCGCCCCACTGAATGCAACTTCAGCGACCTTAACACCTTCTCCGACAGCGGCAATAATTGGTGCCTCCGCGGCTACTACTCTGACAACAACATCGGTTGCACCGATCACCCCTCCGCCGACTGGACACCCCCGTACTACACTCAATCCTCCGCCGACTACTGTGCCTGCCACGGTATCGACGCCGACGCACTCGGGCGCTAAACGAAATCTATCGGGATCTGGTTCAAGGGCCTCAACAACCCGCAGTCCGGTCTTGCTCGCTTGAAGCATTCTCTCACGCTCTTCTGCATTTGACCTTGCCGTCTTCTCTTCCGCTAGCGCTTGCTTCAACAGCGATGCTTCCTGCTGATGTTCTTGCAAGATATCTTGTGGACAAGCTTCCAGACTTCGCTCTATCTTTCCTTCGCGTGGATGATCTCCATCTCAAGTTTCGCTGCTGCTTCCATCAGATGTTCGATCAGGTCTTCCTTCTCTTTCAAGACTCTCGCCATCTCAGTATGAGCACCGATGCGCATCCATTGTAGCTCTGCCTCCAACGAACTGATGACCGTCTCTTTGCCTCTCAACAGCGTATCCATGGCCGCGAATTTTTCTGAGGACTCGCCCTCCTCCAGCTGACGAATCCTATATTCGACTTGGAACACTTCGAAGTCAAGATTCGCTATGATCTCCTCTATCGAGCATGTCAGTTGACGCTTTGCCTCCATGAATACTCCACATAAAGAAGTTAAGACATACTTTAGCATCTCGGAGCTCATTCTCTCGCTCTCTCATCTCTATATCTAGAGCTTGAAACCCCATGGTCAGAGCCGTTAGCTCTTCTCGCGATACTGTAGGCCCTTTATGGATCGATGTAACTAGACGACACACTATAGCAATGGCTGGCGGTGCTGCTGCGGGCGGGACTAGTAGGAGATATTCTAGATCGCGGCATTAGCAAGCGCTTCCTTTTTGTCTGTCTTCATCGGGGGCTTACCGGAAGGCATCTTGTCCTGTAGAGAACGATGTCGACCCCGTCTACGAGGTAGTGTCTTCGTGACGGTGAGTGTGGAGTGGATGTCGCAGCTGTTCTTAGAGCAAGTTTCGAAATGAGAAAGGCGGAGGCGCTTGAACATTTTTCCGTGTCCCAACAAGTGAAGGACTTGTCGCGAGGTTGGATTCCCTCGAGTGAGAGTGGTGAAGATGTTGGAGATTGGCGGTGCTACAATTTAAACCCTTGTCTTAATGGTTCGCTATTTCACCTCGAACTAACGCGCATACTGCTTTCTGGTGCCGTGATAGAGAAGATATACGCATCGAAAACTGCGGCACTTTGGAAGCATAATTTCCAGGCGAGGCTTCTTGATGAGTTCAAAGTCTAATACTTCAGTTGGGCCTGTGATGGTGTCATTAGAGACATCGAGCTGGCATACTGCGAGCTGAATATGAAAGTGAGTCTGATCGCTATCAATAGACTCGTGAAGTGAAACGAAGGTCGATCACTTCCAAATCCCCACTAGAGGTGAGGTCGATAATTGGAACCTTGGTTGCGGCGTAGACTAGTGTAGCGCATTGATGCCCACCTTGCACTAGTATACCTTTCTCTTCACGCGCCAGCAGCTGAGAGAACCACTCAATTCCCCCTCTGACGCTTAGGACGTTATCCATCCACAGCACACTACCTTGAAATTTCACGTTGGAGAAGAGATTAAGATGGGCCCTATGAAAAGAGCCTTTTATGTAGGGGAAGACTTCTTGACGCTATTCCACGTCAGCTTTTCCCTTTAAGTAACTAACGTATGGAGGAAGATATCGCACCATTGCAATCATCCACCAAAGTTTGTATGAAAGCTCTTCCGCACCGTCTCCACATCCACCTTCTCAATCAGCTTAATCAGCCCCAACACACTAGCATTTCAATCATATTCGATCGAATGTCAATTACCTAACTGCATAGCACGTAGCCATCTCTACCTACTCTCCCCAGCCCCCTTTCCCCCAGCTTCAAATCCTCCCCTCCCTGAACTCCCTCGCCATCTCCCCAAACGTGCACCACTCCACCCCCTCGTGCCCATTAATCCACTCAATTAGCCTCTCATGCATCAGTAAGATATGTGGTCTTCCCGAAACCTGCGGATGAATGCTCATCGGAAAGATAAACGTATCGTACTCCCTATAACACCACTGAAACTGCTCTTTCCACATGCGCTCTACACTGTGTGGGTCTACATATCCGTGGGCATTTGGCCGTGCAGCATCCCACTGGAACGGCGGCCAGTCGTCCAAGCACCAGGAGGCCGGGATCTCGACAACGTCGGAGGTGGTGGCGTGCTTCATGGGGACCATCCAGGTATCCGGGTGGTTTTTGTAGTCGGTGGTAATGACCTCTTCAAGGCCGGTGGAGACGTAGTAGGCTTGGAAGTCATCGTGCATGAAGGAGTGATCTGGGTGTTGTTAAGGGGAAGTGAGTGGAGAGGGGAAGAAGAGGCGGACCGTATTTTATGCCTAATTCTTGGAGAAGGCCGATTTGGTCGGGGCTGTTTTTCCAGGCAGGAGAGGTGAAGCCTTCGGGCTTTTTGCCGCAGAAGTCGGTTAGGATTTTGATGGTTTTGACGAGGATCGCTTCGAGGCTCTCTTTGCTGAGGTCGGATGGGAATCTTGCGGAGGAGTCAGGAAGCTGCTCTCTGCGTTGATTTGGGGACTCAGGAGCACAAACTCGTGCGTGTAGCCGTGGAGGCCGCTGTTTCGTCGAGTGTTAGTAAGTCAATCTCCAATCCGTCCAAAGTAACGGGATTCCTCACATCTCGTGTCCAGCATCCCTGATCTTCGCCATGTCCTCTGGAAATGTCTCGATGGTATGGCCTGGTATGTACCAAGATGTCTTGATGTTGTTCCGCTTCCAAAGCTCCAGCAGCCGCTCGACACCGCGTGTAGCTCCGAAAACGCCTAATTTGTCTATCAGGTCGAGTTCCAGGATGTTTAATGCGAAAAGCAGCAACTTAGCAGCTCCTAGAGGCAATACAAGATCCAGATACTTACCTCGAGAAACATTACACAGATTTGCCTTCCCGCCCACCGTGGTGTTGATATGGTTGCTCACAGCGTCAACATCAATGCCATAGCCCACGAGAACACGCTTTTTGCCCATATTTTCAATCAATAAGCCCAAAAGCAGATGTAGTTGAAGCTACAGATGACACGATTGAAGATTGAAAGAAGGAAATGGCAATCGCTCAAAAAGATTCAAAATCAACGAAAGGTGGGGGACGCGCCAGTCGCGTTGCGGGGTACGAATTTGGACGTCGACCAGGGCGTCGGGAGCGGACATGCGCGATGCCATGCATGGTGGCGGCGAGACTCCACTTTATATCCGCGATAGGACCGGCGTTGCGGTGCGGTGGTTTTAACCGCTTTGGGGTAATATCTGATATTGACTAGTTCCACGTAACCTCAATGCTAGACCGGCCAGCCGTTCGAGTTATCACAGAAGAATACCGTTAGATAGTCCAGATGTATTGAAGAGCACCATTTTCACGTTACCAACCATTCAGACTACAACTTCGCCTTCTCCTCCCCACAACAGTCTTCCTTACTAATATCCCCAACCTTCACCTCCCCAGCCACAACCGGGTCCCTTACCAATACACTCCCGTTTACCTCCTGCACACTTCTCGGTACATCCAACGCCGGATTCCCCTCAAAGAAATCCGCCGGCGTCAGCCTCAACGTGCTCACCTCACACGGCATGACCGGAAAATCCTCAACCCTCGGATTATGCGTCATGCCAAACGTCGTCCACACCACGACATCCTCATTCCTGACCTTATCCCCCCTCGACGCATAATCGCGCACCCCGTCCACCTCATCTAAGCTCTGGTTCGTCCACTTCCCGCCAGCCCAGAGTTCGTGGTCGCGGTAGGCTGTCACCCAGAGGTGGTGCTCTGCGAAGCGCGCACGGCGGCGGACGACGCTGTTGGCGCCGGCGAGGATGAGCTGGCAGGGTTGGGGAATGAGTTTGTAGCCGACTGGGTTGCCGGAGATGTGATTTGTGACGCCCTCGTTTACCACTTTGAAGACGCGGTTGGCGAGGGGATTGGCGTCTGCGTAGCCTGAGGTTTCGAAGGGGGTTTTGACAAGACGCCAGGCATTGCCGTGGGGGTTCTCGTCTTCAGATTGCGGGACGGGGATACTCTCTTCTTGAGTGACGGTGTTGAGGGGGCCGTCGAGCATGGGATCGATGCGGAGGGAGAAGAGGTGCTGGTGGTTTGGTGCTAGAACCCCAGGGGAGACGACGTTGCCCCATTCCGAGGTCTTACCAGCATCGATGAGGTGAGTGCTTAAGATCCCGGTGGCACGTGTCTCAAGCTCTATGTTGCCGTTTTGCATGAAGTGCCAGGCGAAGATATACTCGTAGTTTCCGACGGTGATGATGCTTTGGAGGACAAGAACTCTGGCGCGGGTGATTGCTGCATTGCCTGTGCGGTGGTTCGTGTGCTTCCAGCCGATTCCGGCATCCTGCTCGTGCATACAGATGACATTAGGTGCTGGGATAGGGGCGCCGGTATCGTCGTTGAGGTGGCCGGAGAAGTAGTAGATGCTACCTAGACAGTCGCAGCCGAGGGCGAGGTTGTTGGCAACGCTTCCTGCGCCGCAGTCGCCGATATCGAAGGCTTGTTTGCGGTGGAAGGGGCTACGAGGGTCTATAAATGGCTTGCAATTAGCGTCACATCCTCTGGCAGTAGATATGAAAATAGTGTTGAAGCACCCCAATAAGTGATAGACAAGTGTGCGAATACTCACGACGAAGAGAGTAGGGAACTCGCCTCCATATGGTACCGTCATCTCACTGACACTCAACCTGTAGAACACAGGCCGTCCTGCATATCTTACGTCATGAATAGTCATGCCTTCTCTGAAATTGAAGCCTACTCGGAAGCGCCACTTCTGCCACTCCACGCAATTTCCATCCAACACTTTAAAACTTGGACCATCTGGCTGCAAAACTCTCAGAATCTTCAAGTCCGATCTTGGCGAGTCTTTGTGCAAGTCGTGGTGATATTCGTGCGGGACACAGTGCTCCATAGGCTTCTTGGGGGCGGTATGGTATGCGAGTCCGTCCTCTTTACCTCCAGTAGCCAGATCATCAATGCGGATGACTTTGCCCAGGAACAGGTCAAATACTGGTGAAAAAGGGAGCGGGAAAGCGTATTGATTGCTATCAGGGTGGTTATGCGGAGCACGTGCGTAGAGCAGAGCCTGCATGAGTTTGTGGGTGTCGACGTCTGAGCCTCGGTCCGTCCCGTACATCCACGTATCGGCTTGAACAATAGCATCATCCGGGAGATGCAGTCCCTTGATAGCTTTGAGAACCTGCGGGTCGTTGAGAATTTTGCCCATTGCCAGCTTGTTCTCGCCTCTGTCGATTGCTCCGTGCTGGCCCTTTGCGGTCCCTGAACGCTCAACCTCGTTGCTCGCGTCTAAGCTGATGATGCTTTCGATGACAATGCGGTCGTTGTCGGGGCTCCAGATTACACCGAGGCATCATGGGACGAATGGTCTTTCCGATTTTGGTTCTCCAGCTGCTTCGGCGTTGAGGTAGGGCAAGAGTAGCGCCTTTGGGGGCTCATGAAGCGAGATGCTCTTGTACCGAACTCTTGTAGCATTGTCGCCGCTCGCACTCTGCTCTTGCGCCAGATTTTCAACAATTATCCTAGCCCGCGATATTTCTTGGTCCGTAATAATTTGAAGTGGATGCGGTCGAATGTTCAGTGCAGCTCGAGGCTCGGCCATTTTGCTTGGCGAGCTTTCTACGGGAAATTCTGTAGCCATAGCTGTTGAATAATGAGGGATTAGAAAGAAGAAGAAATTCGCTGAGAAAAAGACAAGTATTTGTTTCTTGAATGCAGCAAACTTGTGGAGGGTCGAGATATTCGCTACCGGAGTTGAGAGTCCGCCGTTTGGACGTACTGCAATCACCTCCAGATACTTGTATCCTCTTATCTGGATGTCAGCCCTTGTGTACTTGGGGAACATCTGTAAATGGCCTATAGAGAGATAATAGAATGAATTAAAGTTGGTAATTGCGATTGCGATGTTCCGAAAGTGACGGTACAGTACGTAAGACGTGGCGATAACTATGACTCCGATAAGGCGTATGAATTCGGAGCTAGCATCCGAAGAACCTCCAACCAATATTATATAGGGCTCCGCGATTTCGCCATTGACTTCAAACTTGAAGTGCGCGTGCTTGAAGCCCCTGTGCTCGCAGATCTACGCGCTTGTACAGTGAAGGGCGGCGTCAAATCCCCTACTGAATAGGAGCAAACGAGTTACCAGTAAACAGAGCCCCCATGGCTTGTCCATGCTATTTAGGTGAGGTTTGGAGGGTGTGAGATCCGAACACCCACGCGGGGCATGAAAAAGGTGGCACACCCAGCAGCTCAACACCGTCTGAGGTGGCCAAAAGAGCTATCAGGCTTGCCAAAGCTGGTCTTTCATGAATAACAATAGAATGCTAGAGGATCTCAAGCAGTGCTAAATAAGCGTACACAAGCATAGAAACAGCTGGAGTGTGTATAACTATACCTCGCAGATTTCTGGACTGCCACTTTCTGCTAACACTCCTCAACCATGCTGTCTCATAGGTGCAACCTGTCTACCACTGCTTGAGGTACTTCAACGAGTTTCCACATAGCGCAGAGTCAAGAGCGTCTATCTTGTTTAGATTTCTGAACATGTATTAAAGCACTCGAAGCAGTGGCAGACAGGTGGACCCACGAGACCGAGACAGTTCGTCTAGAATTAGAGTGCCACCTTTTGCATTCCCCGCGTGACACCCTCCAGAATTTGGGGGGATATTTGACCATTAATGATGAGGCGGAAGTCTGTCCTAGACTGATGCAGGCAATTGTGGCCTCGGGAGAGATGTGGATGGCGTTAGAGGTGCAGTTTCAGCCCTACGGCACTACGGGTTTCCTCAGCAACGCGCCTCAGCACAACAAATGATCGTCGACCTCCCATCTATCCACCACCTGCCAGCGTCACCTCCACCATCTCCAGCGCGCCCATCTTCCCTTCCACATTTCCTTTCACCTTCAAGAGTTTAATATTTTGGCAAAGTTGGAGACGCGCTTGGTGTCGCCCACCATCTCTACCTATCCCGCCGCCGGCCTCGTCACCGTCGACCGCATTCCTCGCTTCAACCTCGAACCCGGTCTGCAGTGCATGAGCAATTGAGCCACCACCGCCGCTGGCAGGTACCGCAGTCATGGACACCAGCTATTTGGCGCAGCAAGTTACCACCATCATCGGGCAGCTCCATGGCCTCTTCGACGAGATCGGCGTCCCCAGCCATGAGAGGGACCAGCGCGAAGCAGAGGTACTATACTCGCGCCAGGCTACAAGACCCAGCTAACACTACTCACAGCTCTTCTCTGCTCTATCTGAGACTCTGCACAATCAACTGCGCGTTGTCACCAAGTAGGTCCAGCTGAGTTCCCCTAGAAACAACAAAGCTGATTATATGGCGTGTAGTGAGAAACATGAGATGACCGAAGAAGCCCGTCGCTTGTCCAAAACCATCAAGCAGATGGAAGCCTCCCTCGATGATCGCAAATCGAACAGCGCCTACGATTTGGACGACTCAGACTCCAAGATCACGTATCCATTGACGCGCTGTTTACAGACCCTCAAGGAGAAGTACAACACCGTGAGCAAGCTGCATCGCGAGCGCTTCGAGCAAGTCAAGAGTGCGTGTATAAGGGTGTATATCGTATTCAAATGCTAATATACCGCAGAGCTTGTTGAGGCCCTTGAATCCTACGCCTCCCATCTCGAACCCGCCTTCGTTCAGATCAAACTCCCGCCCATCTCGCCGAACACTCCCATATCTCCGTCCTTCGATATCTCCCATTCCTACATAACCTCATTGGATCGCGAATTCTCTCGTGTTTACGACGAATACACGCGACGCGTCGAGACGGTCAGGGTCATGTCGGACGAGATCATCCACCTGTGGGCGGAGCTTGGAACCCCGAATGCTCAGACAGATGCTGCCATTCTCAAGTATGCGCGCGACTGCCCGGAGCAGCTAGGCCTCCACAAGGACGACTTGGTCAATCTGCGCACTAAGAAGGACAAGCTCATTGAAGAGAAGCGGGGCCGGGAGCGCCGACTGAAGGAGCTTCGGGGGACCATCGAGGACCTCTGGGATCGCCTAAGCATTGAGGAGCATGAGCGTAGAGGCTTCTTGGCTGCGAACCGTGGATGCGGAATGAGGACCATCAATGAATATGAGGACGAGCTGGCTAGACTCAACGAGCTGAAGCGACAGAATCTGCATCTTTTCGTGGAAGATGCTAGATACAAACTGCAGGAACTTTGGGATAGCCTGTACTTCTCTGAGGAGGAGATGCTCGACTTCACGCCCGCATTCTCTGGTATGCTTGAATCAATACTCACAGAAATGCGCTTACTGACCTGTTCTAGATGTCTACAGCGATGCTCTGCTTTCAGCGCACGAGGCCGAGATTGCTCGATTAGAAGCCCTCCGGGAACAACGCCTACCTACACTGGAAATGATTGACAGGCATCGCGAGCTAGTCAAGGAGCGCGAAGACCTTCAGGCCTCCAGCCAAGACGCGTCTCGTCTTATGGCGCGCGGCCAGAAGGGCGAGAAGCGTGACCCTGGAAAACTTCTTCGGGAGGAGAAAATGCGGAAGAGGATTGCTAAGGAGTTGCCCAAGGTTGAAGCTGAGCTGAGGAAGACTCTTGAGAACTGGGAGAACGAGTATGGTCGGCCTTTCCTCGTCCATGGAAACCGATACCTCGACGAACTCTACGCAGCTGCATCCAAGTCGGCACCACCTAGGTCAAAGACGCCCTCAGTTGCGCCTCAGGCGGCACCCAAGTCTGCAAAGTCAGCACCACCCAGCCGGGGCAATTCTGTTCGCGGACCTCCACAATCTACAGCTAGGGCGAAGACACCAACTGCGAATAGTTTCGCGATGAGTGTATCGCGGAATCCTCTCCCCAGCTCCGCCGCGCAGGCCGGGACTGGTGGCAACAAGAGCCCGTCCAGAATTCCAGCACGCGCTCCGTTGAAGAATATGCCTCATGGCAACAACTCCCCGGAGCGTCAGCCGCGTCAGGAGAGGGATGAATCCACGATTCGCAAGATGGGACCACCACGTGCTCCGCCACCAAAGATGAAGGATCTCTTCATGCCACCACCGCCAGCGCCTGCAGCAACACCAGCGCATCCTTACTCATACAACTCAGATCGCAGCGGCAGCATCGTGCGCCATGTACAGCCAGAGGATGTCTACGATGACCGCACCTACATGTCAAATGCGCAAATGGCTCGGACGCAGCAGTATCATGAACACGGATATCCACCGCGGGCTCCCCCAAGCAGACAAATCTCAGCAACATCGTCGGCTTCCACCGCCAACACAGCGCCGGGATCCGAGAACTGGGAGACATGCTCTCACGATGACGAGTCTGAGGACGAGTACAACTACCAGAGGCAACAGGCTGCACGAAAGAGATTTACTCCGGATGGTGGCTATGCTTCGCCTCGTGGGGGTCTTGGCAAAAAGCTTCGAGGCAACGGTGTTCCGCAGACGATGATGGAAGGCGAAGGCGGCCAACTCGTGCGGGTGGAAGGCAGCGAGGCTGGCTGGACCGACGAAGATGCTTTTTGAGCGGCGTCTCTCACCTTTTCTCTTCTTCTTACGATTCACGCTGACTGATGCATCACGTGTAGGACGATTTCCCTGTCGTTCCACTTCGGGTATGATTTCAGGTACACGGTGATGACGACAGCTTGCTCGGCATGATTGGTGCAGAGCGAAAATTTCTTCGGTGGTGTTTTGCTTTTTTTCTGTATACTTCATTGGTTGCAACAAGCGGTGTGCCCTCTCATAATTTTCTTTGCTTTCGATTCTTTGCCAGGCGGATACGTGGCCACGACTGTACTTGGGAGTCATCTCTAGGTCCTCTGACGGCAGCACGCAGGTTAAGCCGGGATGTGGGGGGTCTGGTCTCATCATGTTCCTACGTCTGGTGGCCGCCGTGCCTTGGGCGATCGGTGGCAGGCCCTGGTCTGCTTCCCCACATTTTGTCAGGCAATCGGGAAGGAGGCGTTTTGATGGGCGTATGGGCGGCACATGTTTCTGGGATTTGGCTCCATCGGTGTTTGGCCTTTTGCAGCTCGTCTCCAGTCTCTCCAGCTCTCCACGCTCTTCTTGGGGCGCGGCGACGTGTCGCGTGTGCTTAGCGGCGTGGGAGACGGCGGACAGGGCGGCGAATCAATGTACGATGATGCAGCAGTGCGACAAATAAATTCAAAACGAATATACTTATACGCGGGCGCCCTGAACGGTGAAGGCGGGAAGGAGTTTACTCCGCACAGCAATCGGTATACGTGCAGATGCTGTAGCTAACCTCGGATCGAGCCACGCACCTATGGCACTACTTACTCAGTCTCAGTCTAGGCAAGCCCCGGGAGGGTCGGGAACGGCGGTTGTCGAAAATGCTTATCGGCCTGCTCCCCCAGGTTTCACAGGATAGGCAGCCTGTTTGCAGTATGGCGTAGCTGTGGGGTAGCCTCGCAAGGGGCCCGGTATTGTAGGGGCCCGCGGGTTGGCGGAAGGCGGCCGCTGCACGACTTGTCGGCGCGCATGATGCAGCAGCAGGCCATCTGACGCAGGCCCTCAGATGCTGAGGGAGATAAGCTCGCGGCAGCTGAGAGGCTGGCGAGCGGGCACGCGTGGTGGGACGGGGGTGACCTGGCCTGCAGTCGGCATGTCAGGATGGAAACTGGCTGGAGGATGCGCAGATGCGGTGCTGTGCTGGCGCGGTGAAGCCGCCCACGACCGAGGATGCAGCGCCTGCGGGCTCACCGCTTGCGCTGTTCATTTGGAGAGAGCGGCGTGGACGTGACGATGCATCTGTCCCTGGGCGCCGGCTCAGCCCTACTGAGGCAGGAGGCGCGAGTGACGAATGGGAGGCGGGCTATTCACGCGCCAGATCTGGAGCCCGTCGTGAGCCGCGACTTCGGGATGCCGGCGACAGGGACGCCTGCACACCTGCAGAGCCAAACGCGACGGTTCTTTCAGGCTGTGCGAGCGCTATTTTCTGCCTCGTCCACCCGGAATAGGCGGCCGCTGCAGCCTCAAAGGCGAGGCCCGGGCAAGCCAGCAGCCACCTCAGCCTGAGGGCAGCCTGAAGCCGGTGCACACGCGACTGATCCCGCCCTTATCGGGATTGCCTTGACTTGTCGTATCCGTCATCACCCCCAAACTCCCCCATCCTCCTGCCTGGCGCTCGCCCCCATCCAACTCCCCTATATACCCAACCGCACGTCGCTTTGTTCTCTGTCCAACAGTCCAACACACCACACACCACACGACTCTCGCCAGCCTCGCCAGCCTCGCCAGCCTCGCCAAGCCGACCTCACCCCTGGGACGCCCCATGTCAACCTCAGTTGCCCCGTTGTTGCCCTGCATCCAATCCCGCCGAGGCGATAACGTAAAACGCTCCGCCAGCGTCCTGCGACCAACGTCACGAACCTTGTCTGGCAGCCCTGTGGCACCCGTCACGTTTGTTACGTTCGTCACGTTCCGTGGGCGTGGATTCGGTTCACCATGATGGTGCCAAGGTCCTACCGCTTGCTCCAGCGGTCCGCCTCACCCGACACCCACCAGGACGAGAAGAAGATGGGAGCCAAATCCGCAGGAGCCCCGTTCGTGCCGTCTCGAGTCTCTTCATCACCACCGCCGACGAGGGCAAACTACAAACCGATACCCGCCAGGATGGCTTCGGACCCTGCGCCGCACTCGAAGCCTGTCGTCATTCCCCCGCGGACTCCCACCAGGTCGTCCATCTCCACGCAGACTGTGAGGGCGAGAGGACAAAATGGCGGCAGGAGACAGCAAATCCCCAACGACCACAGGCCAAATGCTATCCCCCCGGCAGTGGCAGCCCTACTCGCAGTCACTGCGATACCTCCCCGGCCAACTCGCCGACGCAAGAACCCCACGAGTGATAGACGGATATCGATAGACGAGTTGATCCAGGAGTGGAGGCAAGAGGATGTCGGCAGTGGAAGCTCCAGCGTGAATTCATATCTGGACCTGCTGTTGGAACAGCCAGACGAACGCGAGGAAGACGAGCCTGGCAGCTTGGGGAGTCCAGAGCAAGACAAGGATTTCATGTCGTCGAGATCCGTCTCGAGCGAGTCAATACCATCTGTGCCATCACTAGAGGGGGACGAGCAGTCGGTAGCATCTTCATGGAACTCAGCGGCCACGCCTAATTTTTCGGTCAGGAAGCCCGGAGCGGAGCGCAAGGAGAAGTACATTCAGTCTCCGCCAACGGAAGAGTGTGTTCTCGACCATCCTCTGCTTCACTTCAGCTCCGACGAGTACGAGGAGACAGATATAACTACCACGAGCGTCTCCCCGGAATCTCAACCATCGACGCTACGCTTCAAGACTTTCAAATCCAATCTCACAGCATCACTCCAAGCTCTCAAATCCGCCGCCAAATCCTTCTCCAACTTCACTGCCCCCAGCGTCCCCCCAGATGACCTTCTCACCCGCTCTCTCCTCTCTCCCCGGTTCACCAGCGAAATGCGTCCCAAACCGCTGCAAGGTCTCCCAACACCCGCCCTCCGCCGCTATCTGAACCCCCAACCAACCTCGATCTCCCCCACGGAACTCTCGATGCAATTCCACGACGGCCTCGACACCTACGACGCCGATTCCTTGCCACCAATGATTCAAATGCAAACCTACGACCGCCGGTCTCGCTCTTCCTCCCGGAAACGCCGAGGCAGCACCGGATCCCTCCCCGAAGAGCGCACTCCCTTACCGACGCCCGCCGTCCGCCAGCGCGAACCCCGCGAGAATGGCGATTTCCTCCGCGTTATAGTGCTCGAGATGAACATGCGACGCGGCGGGAAGCTGGACGCCAAAGCCGCAGGCCGAGCGCGAGTTTGGCTACCACCGCGCAAGACGAACGGGAGAGCAGATGCTGTGGACGCGGATGGCGGTGTGCCGGCGCGGTGGGTGGGAATGCTGGCTGAAGAGCTGTAATGCCGCCAACCGCCCGAAAGAGAAAAATCGGGATGTAGGTGCCACGTTGCACTGTTGGGACTGCTCGTGCGACATCAGCTGCTGCGCGCCGGGCGGCTGGAATGCAGGTGACGCATGCCCCGCAGTTTTGAGACGCAAGGGTCCACACTCCACTCTTGACGCGCGACTATTTACGAACCTGCGCCTTGGAACTTGCCCTGACGACGATCCTGGGAGTCCTTTCTCCGGCGGCGGGGATGGCTCCGGAATTCCTCCCCGTCCTAGGTTTTCTTCACGAAGGCGCAAAAGGTAGCCTCACGAGATGACATCTGTAATCGCGAAATCAAGAATAGAGAATGCGCGCTTGCCAGCTCCTAGAAGGTCGCACACGGTCCACCGCAACTTTAACCGCACAATAATCACTCGTTCCTGCGTCGTGGATCGAGTTGGGCTAGCCTTACGGTTACGATACGACGTTGACAGCAGCCACGACAGCGCACAACTGATGGCATGACCTCTGTGCCTCCACCATTTCTACCTACGACGCTAGGAGTCCCGCGCCATCCTGCAGCGGGAGCTGTCTTCCGCCACCCTACCTTCCCTCTGTCCATCGGCCCTCAGCGCGAACCGGAAGCGCGGTGTTTCGAGTCCGCTGGATTACCTAAGATTTATTGTGTCCTGTCTTGGCGAAGGGTGGAGCGGCAGGTGCCGGCCGGCGTGCCGATACGGCATTGGGCGGTGAGAGAACCCAACGATGAGGGGGATTTCGGTCCGATTGGGGGTTTCAAGAAGCGAGTGTGAAGGGTGCAGAGATAATTTTCTTTGTCATTTGAAGAGACGCGGGTAGGACGTCGGCGCTTATATTTTTTCTGATTTTCTTTCGAGTTTCTGGCAATATGTGGGTTTGGAAGGATTGCGAATATCCACTTTGCGCTGCTGGTTTGGCCTAATCGGGCAGGTTTTGGCGCTTTGAGGAACATTGGGCTCGGTGTTGGGCTGCGCTGCAATCTGGAATCTGGAATGGCTGCAATTACTGGGATTATTTTTTTCGTTTGTTGGAGGGTTTCATTGGGCGGAGTCTGCATGAGAAATAGGAACGGGATTTTCGGACAGGCTCAGGGAGCATACATTGCATTAGCATCTTCGTGGGAAATATAGCATTTAGCGTGGGAACTTTGGATTGGATTGGGAGAGTTCCAGATACGATGGACAGACTTTTCGTGCGTGAAGTCGGAACGAGAGTTTCTCCTCGTATATAATATAGGTACACTAGAGGTGAGCGTGGATATCGTTCAATCTACACTCTTGGCTCTTTCCAACGTCACTTCATAGATGAGTATTGTATTCCTTTGCCTTCTTGAGCCTCTAGCCATTAGACAACTAAGAAGAGAACTTCAATCTCCCCCCCCTCCCCCCCCCCCCCCCCCCCTTCTCATCTAGATACCTCCGGCTAAGACACAAAAATTACCCATATCGGCAAGTCTTAGCAATATCAAGTGTCGAACGCAGAGAGGAATTTTGTCTCTTGGCGTTCCTGGGATTTTGCCAAGAGACAAAACCCCTCTTGGCGTTCTCCACCAGCGATATCGCCGAGAGCTTCTGCCCACCTAAGCGGGAATGAAGGGGTATGGAGGATGCTGGGTCTTGGGTGCAGAATAAGGAGGGGAGGAGTTGGAGGCGGGTCAGGAGGCTAGTGGGGAGGTACAGACTCTTTTGTGCTGTGTTAGCTTTTTGCTTGGCGGGCTTTTGAGGGTTTTGGGGATGTCACGTGTCGCCCATCCTCCATTTATGGACTCGGGTATAAAACCCACCGCTACCGCTGCTCATTCTCCTTCCAACAACCGGGTCGTGGGGCTGGATGAGCCAGCAAAATAGAACAAGATGGAGGATGATGTCTGCTGTCTACGTCAGTTGGAAAATGAGGCTACAAGAGGACACATGGAGAGTCTCGGTGGTGGAAGAAGGGAAGTGGTGGGTTCACGATGACCTCATGCCAGAAGCTGCTGGAGACTATCACTCTGCCGTAGCGTTGAACCTCACCACCTTCTCTTCTCGATTCGCTCTATACCTTTCCTTTTCGCTCCAGCTGGTTAGAAAGAGAGAAGGATGCAGTCCATCATCACCCCTTCCAAAAAGCTATCGTCTACCGCTCTTCTCACTCTTCCAGCCATCGGCGTCGGCCAGAGGAGGAGTTGATCCACTCAGCGCCATGTTTCCTGTCGTCTACCAATTTTATTCTCGTCTGCCATCCAACGCGGTTTTTTGAGTGTCTCTTCCGTTTGAGTTCTTGGAGGAAGAGAGCGGTGGAGGCTGAGTGGAGAGATTTATAGTAGAAAGAATAAGGGGAATAAGAGGTCACGTGATAGGTATCTGTTATGTGAGGGTCTTGGTGGTTCGATAAGGGTGGGGAGGCTCTGGGGAAATGGTGAGGGGATGTAGATGGGGAGCAGGGAATGGAGGCCTCGATGTGAAAGGAGCATAAATTGGCGCAGAAATTCACGTGAATGGAGATGTTGATCGATAAATTTGAGATACAGAGGTTTGAGTTGATGCTTCCTATTTATCGCCATCTTCGAAGAGCCTGGTGCAAGAGTAGAAGAAAGGAGTATAAGTCGTATTCATTGAGAGAGCCGTGAGTTCATGAAAGATTCCGTGTTGCCGATGACCGTGATTCCGCAGTATGTCCAAGATCGATATGGAACCATGTTCGGATTCGCCTTACTCCTTGCTGTAAGAAATGTGTAGTCGGTGTTCCACGTCGGTAGTTTTTGGATGTAGATGTGGAGTAATGTGCAAGTGGGAATGATAAGGGGAAGTAATCAAGAAGCAAAGGGAGACGGTAAGGAAAGATAAAAAGAAACCTCGCATATCGCATTCATCGAGGAAAAAATGCAGAGCCAGGTATGTCGTGGACGGGTCATCAACTCAGCACCGTCGTCGATCGTGATTCAGTCAAGTAAGCACCTCCGAGCAGATGCTTACTTAGACGATATCATCGCGGACGAGACCGCACTTTGAGCACCTAGTGCTAACTTTCACGCTTCTTGCCCTTGCAGCTCAAGGTTGAACACGCCTTGTAGACTGACTTCGTGGTGTTGGCGGCTCGAGGATGGAAGTTTGATGGTTTCTTGTTCGCGCCACTGGCGTTGCTCTGAGTATTCGAAGACATATTGTAAGAGAACTTTAGAGGAAGTCTGGGAGGCGGTTAGTCATTGCTGCGACGGAGGCGAGGAGTGGTAAAGGTGGAGAGGTACTGTAGGGTTATAACTAGGAGTATGCAGTGTAGTGATTGAGTCGAGGTCAAGGTCTGATGGAGACGAATGTATTGATGGAGCCTAGCTTCTGAGAGTATTCTTTGCTGCTTGTTTTATAGCAGAGACAGAGAAATCGGGCAACGTGGCCGAGCAGCTATAAAAGCGGCATAGTTGATTGTTCGGTGAGGCAAGAGAGTGTGAAGTGGACATTAGGGCTCAGCCGCCGTTATCGTTCGCTTTAGGGTAATCAAGGAGAATGCATTGCCGTTCTTGGCCGCTCTGTAAACTTCACTTCACTTCAAGTCTAGCTCCTCTACTAGCTTCATGAAGAAGCATGGCCTATGCTCATTAGTGAAGCTGTGTATAGCAGCTCCAATAGCGTGCCTCTGGGTGTCCTCAAGAGCCATTGAAAGCAAGTACTCATGCCCATCCCCAACCAGTCCCATCTTCCCCTCCGCCCGCTTCACAGCCTCAATGTACTGCTTCCTCTTTTCATACGTCTCGATAGTATCAGGATCCGTAGGGTTCCCCTCATCGTCGTAGAACCACGGAAGTTCCAATTGACGGGGCGCATTCGAGATGAACAACGGAAACTGCGCGAACGCTTCCCACGGCGCAGCAAACGCGGCATCCCAATCAATGATGCCTACAACCTTGAAGTTGTCGTCAACGAGGATGTTCCAGGTGCCGAAGTCTGGGTGATGTATTGGGAAGGGGCCACTATCACGAGCGGAGATCTTGGGAGCAAGTTCTTGGATGGCGGCAGGGAAGTGTTTCGCCGATTCTACGAGCACATCGCCGTATTCTGGAGGCGCGCAGGCGCGAATCTTGGCTTCGGGTAGGGCAAAGGTGTGATGAGAGCTCCAGGCGTGGAAGTAGGATGTTGCGGTCGAGAACGGGCCGCCGAACCAGAGGATAGATTGGGCGTATGTACCGTCTGAGTCTTTGCCGGCGATGGGTCCGATCTTAGGCATTTGAAGGGTGGATAGTTCCACCTGGCGATATATGTTAGTTTCGCGTTAACCTCCACCCATGGCGATGAGGACGTACATGGATCTCTGCAATCCTCTCAGCGAAGTTCGCGAAATGCTCCTCTGGAACCTCCGGAGATCCGGTAAGATCAGGAACCGTGTTTCCCTTCATTGCCTTCATGAGCATGAAAGGCGCATGTACGCCATACTCGTCCTCGGCCTCATATGCGTATATCTCAGGGACAGGAATGGTAGTGCGCTCGCGAAGAAGGGCATTAATTGCGACTTCACATGCGGTATTCTCCTCCGCCAGATCCCACTGGATACCATAGGGCTCCTCGCAAGGTTCGTCCGAAGACATGCGGAGCTTCACTATCCACTGATTCTGGTCGTCGAATTGGATCAGGCGGACGAGCTGGGATCCGCCCATGGCGACGCTGTCTGGAAGGAGGCTGCAGGCGACGCCATTGCGCTTCTTGGTGGCGTATTCGAGCAAGGCATCCCAGTTTATGATTTCGAGTGAGCGGAGGGCGCGGGCTTCGAGGATGTTTTCTGAGTTGAGTGATTCTATCGAGGCCCACTTGTAACCTGAGAATGCGGGCGAGTCTTCTGGAGACTGGGGCGGGTCTGTCTGATTATTAGCTTTAACCTGCAGATTTGAGGGGATGTAGGACCAAATATACCTAGTGCAACGTCCACCATGTTTGGGAAAGTGAGTGTTGTTGCTGTTAGAGGTTTGCTCATGCAGATAGATGACGTGAGGTCACTACGTCACATGCTATGGATTCATATCATTCACCGTGACAGGACAAGGTTCCAAACTTTGGCTGGGGGTTTCAGTCTTGAAGATGTGCACAATCATTCATTGAGATCAGGGCGAATTCTGGGATCAGTGTCATTGAACTTTATCCAAACCTATCTAAGGCGTACTGCCATGGAGAGTGTCAGGTCTCAAGGATATCTATAACCGGTTGAAAGACTCCTCGAACTCCAGTAGTGATGTAGAATGATGTTGACTAGGGCCCAGTTCAATCGGTACTGGAGGATAGAGCATTCACTTCGCTGTGGATGGTCGCTCTAAGTCGTGCTCGGGAAGGTGCCACTGGACGATGCGGTGGTAACATCTTCTTTGACGTCGCTGACCTCAGATTTCTCCAGGAGACTCTTAGCAAGCTCATCGGTCACGTTGCGGTACCAGCCTCCTCTACCATACGCGAACAACGCCATCGACGTCGCCAATTCCTGTCGCTTGGTGTCCTGCAGTGCTGCAGAAAGGAGATACGTATGATTGTCCAAGGTCAGTCCCCTCTTTGCTTCCGCTCGGATGACGGCGGCGATATACTGCTTCTGATGTGCCTCTCTGAGTTTACCTTCTTCATCTAGAGGACGGACTTGCTCATCCGGGTACCCCGGTTCGCTCAAGGGTCTAGGAATGGTGTCAATGAAGTGCGGGTAATCCCCAAAAATTTCCCAGGGTGCCGCGTATGCCATCTCCCAGTCAATGACGCCCAGCACACGGTATTGCTCGCCCATGATGAGATTATTGTGGCCGCAGTCGTCGTGCCAGATTGGAAACGGGCCTTTGTCTCGGACTGAGATCTTGCTAGATAGCTCATCGATAGCAGCCTGGAATGCTGCTACTGACGCGGGTATTTCTACACTGCGTCCTCCCTTAGCTGGCCAGTCGACTAATCCCTTAGGATGTCCGAAGCGTATGTTCTTTGCCCATGCTTGGAAGAACTCAGTCGCCGTGTCGAAAGGGCCGCCAATGCGATGAATAGGTCCTTGGATGTAGGTACCATCCTCGTTCTAGCCAATCACGGTGCCGATCTTTGGTAGCAAGACGGTCGATAGGCCGACCTAACGCTTGTCAGCTTTTTTTCAATTGCGTTAAGGGGTCGAGTTCACTCACATGAACCTCGGCGACACTATCAAAGAAGGTGGCCTTTTGCTCATCTGGGAACGTGAAAAACGCCTCATTATCAAACATGTCCGATCCCACATTGCCTTCCACACACTCCATGAGGATGAAAGGAGCATGCACTCCGTGGGCATCAGTCGTTTCATGGGCGTAGACCGCAGGGACGGGGATATCGGAAGATTGCCGCATGAAGTTGAGAAAAGCGACCTCGTTGTCGAAAATTTCCTTCGCTTGATCCCACAGCATAGTGGTGCCCCCACGTGTTAAGCTATGTGGCATGCGAACACGAGCAGCCCAGCGTTTGCCATCGTTGAACTCGATGACACGGACCATGTTGTTGGCGCCCATACCAATGTCCGGCAGCAGTCTGCATTCGGCGCCATTGCGGAGCTTGGATGCGTACTCTAGCAAAGCGTCCCAGTCCGTGTTCGCGAAGGCGGCATCAGCCCGAATGCGCAGAGGCAGGCCGTCGGGGAAGCTGGAGAAGACGTTCCAGCGGAAGCCGGCAGCTGAGGTTTTTGTTCCTAGTGTAGTTTAGCTTATTTCCAGGGAAGTCACTTAAATCAAACTCACCAGTCATGATGAAGAAGCAAAGTGGTGTTGGAGGTAGGTGGTGTTGGATGTGGGTGGTCTTTCAAGGTTGTGTCGTGGAGAAGGGGAAGTGTTTTATATTTAAAAAAAAGAAAAATATGAGGACCCCAGCGATGTCACCAGTATTCAGATCATTTCTTTCACCGATGACATGGTGATAGAAGTATAATTCATATTTGTAGACCTTGGTGGAGGGCAGGTGGCTTTCACCATCACGCTTGTCACATTGCCTGATATTGTTGCGTGGAGGCGGAAATAGACATAGGCACGAGCTCATTCGCATTAATAACTCAGCACATATTCGTACACTTTTTTCTGCCACTCTTTGAGGTTCCTCGATGCATTTTTGAAATTTTGAAATCCAGAACTTGTAGCTAGAAATCCTGTAAGCTTGCCGAACCACTGCAAACAGTGACTAACAGAAGTAGAAACTTAGCTGTATTGTCTAGACTTACAGATTTCTATAAGAATGCTGGAGCACCATAAGCAGTGGCACAACAGTGTACACGCATCAGTGACGAGGCACTGAATGAAATGGAAAATGATTTAAATAGAACTCGACAGCAAGGAATACCTGAATCTTGCCGAGATTAAAACTCTCAGTGAGTTCACTGAAGTAGCCCACAAACGGGGCATACGTAGCCTCCTTGAACGTAGTTATTGTTCGTGCAATCAGGTGTCTTGCACTTCGCCAGAGGGAGAGAGGGGATAGCAGGGTCGACTCGGAGTGGCGAGACCTGAGTGCGTGGGTCGCGGGGGTCATTGGGATCGATGACGAACAGGTCGTCGGTGGGCTTGCTCGGTGTGGAGGCTTGTTGGTTTGCTCCCTTCGATCCTGCTCCGCCTGATCGTCCGCCAGCTGCTCCTCCGCTAGTTCCGCCGGATGCTCCACCGCTGGATCCACCTCCGCTGGCGCCTCCTTTGGTTTGCGTAGACATGACTACTACGAATGTGAGTCTCTAAAGAAGCTATGACAGGACTATATCCTTACCTGGTGACTGAATGTGATTTGAGAAGAGGGTAGGTGGGTTTGGTAATTTGTGTTGGTGTGCAGGCCGTAGCATCTGAACATTGATGGAACGCGAACATTATGTACATGAAAGCTCTGTTTGCTACCAGCAGTGATTGCTGTAGGTGATTGTCATGATCCAACAAATTGAAGGACATTATCCATTGTTAGTAGCTAGTACAAAGAAGTCAAATTAGGTCCAAGCTAACATGGTTGATTGTCTGAGGCTCTGGTGAGGGCTCAACGTTGATGCTGTTGAGCTGCTCCGGTTTGTGGGTGTTTGTTGTCATGTACAGCTGCCGAGGGTGAGAGGCGGCCGTTTTATAGCTCTGCTAACACAGTCAATAAGAAGAATACATCGTCGACAAGGGCTTGCCGAGCGTGTAGGCGCGGTAACTTGATGGCGAACGGGGCACGTGAAGGACGTTCAGCATCTTTGACCGAGCTGGGGCCCCGAGAATATACGTACCAAAACATAGGTTTAGGCACTTTTTGCGACTGTTCGTGGTGCCCCGACAGGCATTAGAAACTCCAAATACGATGTAAAGGTCACCGCAGTGGAAACTAGACTACCTTTTGACCAGCGTGGTTAGTAAACCGTCCGATTGATTACCGGCCTTAAGATTGGATTAGACTGTTCAGACCAAGATAGGGATTAGATTGGATTGGCCGGATAAAAGTGCGGATTGATTGGACGGATTGAGAGATCTCTAGCCAAAACCTCAAAAAGAGTATAAATTTTTCTACTTTAGGCTAAGCGAGAGACAATTGGAGCGGATTAGACGGATTGAAGGTTGACAAAACTTTGGATTGATTGATTGGACTGTTCAGTGTATGTTCTAACAAATCGGCCATCAAACCGATTGAGGATTGGACGGTTTACTAACCACGCTGCTTTTGACTGATTGAAGACGTGTTACTTGGGGCACTCCTCACAGTGGTATCGAGAGAACAAGAGCGAAGTCAGAGCAGGGGATATCTGGGTGCCCAAGCTGATCACGAAATACCGTATGTCAACGTGGATACACCCAAGCTCCGTTAAATATGAACATGAAGCAGCAGCTCACCACCGTCTGGTGTGTGGCCCGGAGAACTATCAGGCTTGTCAAAACCGGCACCTTACCGGTCTTGAGAACCTACCAGGGGACCCCAAGCGGTGCCAGGCAAGTGTACACAGACACAGAAAGAGTGTACCTCATGGAACGAAATTTTATATCGGAACCTCGGATTCGTGGGCTGTCGAATTGCTGTTCCAGGGAACTTGACACTACCGTACCATATATCTGTGTACACTCACCTGCTGCTCCCTGAGGTGGCTTAACGAGTTTACTGGTTGCGCAAAGCAAGAGCATCACCATTTCACTCAGGTCTGTGAACCACCTCAGGAGGCAACAGGCAGGCGTACACAGATATATCACGAGGTCTTCTGAAAGAGAGTGACAATGAGATAAGATTCGAAAGTTTACTGATCACTACATAGTCTAGAGATGGAAGATTTTATGAGGAGAATTTCGAATTTTCGAATGTTTACCAATAAACCCTGCTCTTAGTCCGCACGATTCAATCGCATGTACTCATCGCCCTCAAAGCTGCTTGGGAAAGTCAGTGAACTCCAGGAGCTGATCGATAACATCCGTGACCATTTCCTCAATCGGTCTGAGGCTCTTTAAACCAAGGATGTCCGCTGCTCGGCTCGTATCGTAGGAGCCCGCTGTAGGCTTGTCCTCCTCGAGCTTAGAACCAATCTGAGGATACTTCCGTCGAGTAAACTCGGCTATATCTTCCCATTTGAACGATGGGGCAGCGACTATGAACTTCGCAATGCCTCCAGTCCAGCTACTTGGATCCGTGTAGGGGTCTTTCTCGGCTGCGAACTCGAGTGCCTTAAGGTGCGCTTCAGTAACATCGAGAACGTGGACGGCACGACTTCCTACGAGAGGCTGAGGTGATTGGAGAGAATGCCAGAGGAAGCCATTGGTTCCAGAAAGCTCAGAGAAGGATGTTTGGAGGATGTTGCGGCCGTAGATAAACGTGGGATGGATGGTTACGGTAGAGTACTTTGGCTTTCTGGCTTTCACGAAGTCGGTGGTTGCCTGGTCAGCGAGGATCTTGGATGCGAAATACGCTTCTTCATAGCTGGTGAGTTTGTGATCGGGAGATATGTGGATGTTGGCGCCGCTTTGTTCTATGATCTAGTTAGCATCGATGAGGCGTATGCTGAGTCGAAGTACGCACCAGACTCTACAGTGCCATCAGGAACGCCTTCCAATGGTCGCAGTGCAGCAACGGAAGACGTGATCACGACTCTCTTGACGGAGGGGTACTTGGTGGCTGCATCCAGGATGGTTGTAACGCCCTTGACGGCTGGCTCGATGTACACAGCCTTGAAGTCAGTGTCGGCGCCCTTTGAAGGTTAGCACTACCGCTATAGCTCATTCAGAGACATCTTACATGACTAGGAGACGCCAAAGGCGAAGCTACGTGGAAGATGTAATCGACACCATGCAGGACAGCATCATATGCCCCTTCTTGGGTCATATCGGGGATGGTAGCGAATTCAACTCGGTCTCCATAGCTGGGGCGGAAGAAAGCTTCTAGACTCTCGACCTGAGCTTGTCGACGGACTGTACCACGAACACGGTAGCCTGCCTTTAGTGTCTCGTTGACCAATTGGGCGCCTAGGAAGCCAGAGGCACCAGTGATCTGAACTATCGTTAGCTTCACGCTTGGAGGGAGCTTGCTGTTCGTACCAAGACTAGCTCTCCAGCCATCTTGAAGGTTTAGCTAGTGCTTGAAGCGCAAGGGCGTAGGTTACGATGCTTCGGACGATGAATGAATCTTAGCAACGGGGTCTCTCCGTCTTTGGAGCTGCAGTGTAGATTTGATAACGATCTGGTTCTTGCTGAGTAGCCGCAGAGAGTTTTATGGCATTGAAAAGACAGAGAGAAAGAGCACTATATATATCCGCTCACACAGCATAGAAAATACACGCTGTATGCCTTGTGTTGACGCCATCCTGCAAAGTATCAGTAATACAATAATGCCGAGGGCTTCGCATCAAAAGAAACGTGTTGAATCTGGCGTAGATAGGCTTGGTCATCGTTCTGGGTGGCCTGATAGTAATCTATAAGCTCCTGCATTAACAATAGGGACCTAGGCCGCTCAACCATCGTGTACTGGTGGTGTTGGCATGTCGTCTCCTCGGATGGACGTGGGCCGGCGCGATCACGTGTCAGCGATTTCAGCCACGGTCTGGCCGCGTCCAAGGTCCTTCAGCCCTGTGTCTCACCCCCAAGACGGCCAAGAAAGGACAAGCATCGATCCAGCATCAACACATCTCCATCCATTCAGCCTCCGATTTCATCTCGTCGATGCTGCCGCTACCATTGCCAGTACGACATGCCTAGCCGCCCTTCACTGCAGGACCAGTGATGGACCCGAGAGCCATGGCGGGCGACGAGCCCTACCGGAGGCAGTTATGGAACGCTGTCGCCGCGACGTCCACCAAGCCCTACGAAGTGTGTATAGTAATCCCGCGAGCGTGGAACAATGTGCTAACAGTTGGCAGCACTGTCAACCCTATACCCTCCCATCCTTAGGCGTGATTGAGATCAACCCCGACTTCACCGTGACCCTCACTGCCAACGCCGTTTTCACGCCAGAATGCACGTCTGGCGCTCCCTCCGAGGCCACTGCCGGAATCGGGCCAGGCAGTGCCGCTGACATGCGGGATCCCTTTCACGCCTCTATCACCCCTCAAGCATACGCGACCGGCGCGGCCACAGTAATCGCGTGGATGTTGGTCATAATGCTGCTCATCACCCCGCGGACGTTCTTTGCTGGCACAGGAGGCCGCTCAGGGCTCATGGGACGACGCGGAATGATAAGCGGAGCAAGTGGTGGTGGATCAGTCATTGGTGTTGGCACACGTCCGTGGCTGCAGAAAGTTGCGACATTGACGGTTGCCATATCGTTGACCTTGGCCACTGCCGACACCTTCAGGATTGCAGAACGGCAGTACGAGGCCGGATACATGGACGCCATGGCCCTGCGCGATGAAGTAGTCGGCGGGATGGAGATCAAGGTCTCCAGAGTGATATCCGACATCTTTCTATGGCTCGCCCAGGTTCAAACTCTCATTCGGCTTTTTCCCCGCCACAAGGAGAAGGTCATCATCAAATGGACTGGATTTGCTCTTATCATGTTGGATATCGCCTTCAGTTGTTTGAATAGTTTTATGGGGAGTTCGGCTGGTCGACCCCGCCGTTTCGTGGACGCCATACCGGCACTCAGCTACTTGTTCCAGCTCGCTCTGAGCATGCTCTACGCCGCCTGGGTTATGTATTATTCCATCACCAAACGACGATACGCCTTTTACCATTCCATGATGTGGAATATCACGCTAATCGCGCTCTTATCATTTATTGCCATTCTCACTCCTGTGGTTTTCTTCATTACCGACATATCCAATTACACCGTCGCCGGGTGGGGCGATTACTTCCGTTGGGTGGGCGCTGCAGCTGCTAGCGTCATTGTATGGGAATGGGTAGAGCGCATTGAAGCTCTAGAAAGAGAAGAAAAGAAAGACGGAATCTTGGGACGAGAAATATTTGATGGTGATGAGATGCTAGAAACCACGCCCACTGATGACGTCCACTGGCCTCGAAACGGACGGAACGATGAAAACGATGGTTCTGGAGGTGAAAAGGGCCTCCGAGGTGGGGTCCTCGCCTCAGCCTTCAGTGGCCATGGTTTGAGCGAAATGGCACATCGCTTGGCTCGAACGGGACAGTCGAAGAAGGACAACGTAATCGTTGCTCCCCTTGGTCGAAAACACGCGCCGCCAACCATGAATGAAAAGCAACCATCACAAACACAGACAGAAACTGGCTCGGCAACATACGCTCCCGTGGCTACGCCTCCACCTGCGATAGTGTCGCCAATAAGCAGGACAGACACAACCAGCGCTGCTAGTACAGTCTACACAGTGCGGTACCATCCCGTCAGCGACTCACCTCCTAATATTGGGAGGATCATCTCGGCAGACCCAGAGCAGACATTGAATATCAACACGGCAGTATCTCCACAAAGGTCATCTGATCCATTAATACATGATGACCAAACAGAGACCGAGACTGAGCAGATAGCAAATGAACGGATCCGATCCCGTTGGCAAGCCGTTCCAAATCCATTCAAGCGGCGGCGAGCATCTCCACCTCCTGAGCTACAGCGAGGGAGAGTCATCGATCCTCTCACCGTGGACGATGTTTCTGCAACTATACCACCGCAAAAAGAATCTCGGCGTGGTCTGAAGTCGAGACTCGGAGCATTCGCAGCGGAACAAGGCGACAGGATTCGAGAACGAGGAAATAGTCGGCAGGTGGAGCCGAACTTGCCTGTCACTATCATCCCAGCTCAACCCCGTGGTCGTACTTGGTCTCCTGAGATTCTAATACAAATGGGCCAAAGTCCGACAGAGTCCTCGTCGACCCCTATCATACCGTCTCAGAACGTCACTGGGTCCACGGAGACAGCACCATCTGTCGCTCTACAAACGACATCGACGGAAAATACCTCCGCGCCGAGAATCAGATTTACGCCGGAGACATGGCAGAAGCCATCGACAAGACAATCAGACCTCGACAGGACTCTAGCGTCTAGCCCCCCCACATCTTCACGGCCAGCTCAAGGCATCTTTCAACGGAATCCACCCAGTAACGATACCCTATCTCCTTGAACTTTCTCAGTATCACGACGGCGCATTATGGCTCTGGATCGGGCTCGTTTGGCTTCAATCGGCGCATCTAGCGGAGAGGAACAAAAAGCCCAGGCATTGTTAGATGGCAGGGATTAGCATTGCATGATACTTGCATTGGCGCTTTTGGTTGCTTTTTGATACCCTGTGGATGATACCGGTGTATCTAGGGGAGTGTTCTTGATAAATACATAGTTTCCGTTTAATTGAATTGCATCCCGTCTTTATTTTGAAGACCGACGAAGAATAACGACTGTCCTACACATACAGCCCATGACGTGAGGCGAGGTCCACTTGAGATGAATGCCAAGTTGTGTTTATCGAAGCTTGGACCGCGGCCTAGTGGTTCCTTGCGAGCTGCTCCCGCCGCATATCCTCCGTCTTGCTGAACGGCGACGCTCACGATGCTTCAGCCGCCATCCATCGTCCTCCTGTACCTCTCTCGTCTCTAACCGCATCGCGATTGATACCCGTACCCTCTGCCTCGAACCCTAGCGCAACCCAGACTCTCGCCGTGATGTCGCTCTTCGGCGATGACGATCTGCCTGCGCGGCCAAAACAGTCCACTCTCTTCGATGACGAGCCGAAACCAGCAGCCAGGTCAGGCTCGAGCCTGTTCACAGATGACTTCAACGATGCCGGCGACTCTCCCTGGGGCCTTCCGACGCCCAAGAAGGCAGCGCGCGGGAATCTGGTGAAGACGCTGCTGGGAAGTGGGGACGTGCCAGAGAGCTATGTCGATGCATTCGATGCGCTGATTGCATCTGGCGACCGTACAGGAAGCGGAGTGAGCCTCGCTGGAGTGAAGAAGCTGTTGGCAGACAGCGGACTGCCGGCCGACGTTCAGGCCACCATCGTGGGCATCGTGGCCCAACCGGGACAGGACTCGACTGCTGGATTCGGCAGGGGCGAGTTCAATGTCTTGCTCGCCCTCATTGGCCTGGCGCAGGAAGGCGAGGATGTGACACTGGACAGCGTGGATGATCATAGACGACGTAGGTCCCAGCTCTCAAACGCCTTCACCCAGCTGCAGCAGTACCCTCCTAACAGCCCGAAGACCTCCCAGAACCCTCGATCAAACTACCCACGCCTCCACAAGTTGCGAAACCAACGACTCCTCTACCTCCCCATACTCCTGCTACGCCTCGAAGCCAGCCGGCAGCAACCCCGAGTCAGCCACGTGCTATGCGCAAGGAATCATTCGGATTCCCGGAAGCGGATCCGTGGTCAAGTCCAGCTCTACACCGAGGCCATGAGCATATTGTGGAACCTGGTGCGCCTCCAATCAACGGGGCGACTTTATCAAGCGCCGGGATGCCAGGACGAACAACAAGCGCCTTCACAACGGCGTCTGACAATACCAGCTCCCCCCCTCCAAGCAACCATATAGGAGAGCGACCAACTACAGGTGGAACAGCTGGCTGGGGAGCATACAATGGGTCTTCACACGATGGGTTCTCTGGTGCAGGACTAGGAGATGGGTTTGGAAACGAGGGAGGAGACGAGGCCAATCGCAATCCGGGTGGCTTGGGAAGATCCCTAGGAGGAGGCCGGGTTGCAGGCAGTGGCGTAGAAGAAGTTATCACCGTGACGGCGATTGCTGAAAAAGAGGGCATGTTTTTATTCCAGCATCGAAACTACGAAGTTACCAGCGCCCGCCGCAACAGCAAGGTTATACGAAGATACAGCGATTTTGTATGGCTGTTGGATTGTCTACACAAGAGGTATCCGTTCCGACAGCTTCCGCTACTACCACCGAAACGCGTTGCCAGTAAGTCTCCTATGGCCTGTTTCTGCGTCACGAATTGATGGTTTCTTAGTCAACGGAAACTACTTAGCTGCAGATGCTTCGTTTGTCGAGAAGCGACGTCGTGGCCTGGCGCGGTTTGCAAACGCTCTTGTCCGCCATCCAGTACTCTCGCAGGAGCAGCTAGTTGTGATGTTCCTCACAGTACCAACGGTAGAAGTCCGCTTTATGATCTGTGCTTTGAGACCTCATGCTAACGGTTGGTGTAGGAGTTGGCTGTATGGCGTAAACAAGCTACGATATCTGTCCAGGAAGAATTTACTGGAAAATCTCTGCCGCCTAGCCTGGAAGACTCTCTTCCTCAGAACCTACAGGATCTGTTTGACCAAGTACGATCGGGCGTCAGGAGATCCGCAGAGACATACATCAATCTGTGTAACCTCATGGAGCGGCTCTGCAAGCGTAACGAAGGGCTGGCGGCTGAATACCTTCGATTCTCCCTCGCCCTACAAACCCTGACCGAGGCATCATCGGACACATACGCTGTTGATGCCAACGACGTTCCTATGCTCAACGAAGGCTTGAACTCTACGGCGAAGCATCTCTCAGCAAGCCAGGCCTTACTGGAAGATGAGGGTCGGGCTTGGGACGAAGGCGTCTTGGAGGATCTGAAAAGGCAAAGGGACTGCCTTGTCAGCATGCGGGACCTGTTTGATCGGCGAGACCGCTACGCCAAGGACAACATTCCTCAGCTGGAGAAGAGGATACAGAACAACGAAAACAAGTTGCAGGCCATCAGAAACAAGCCGGAGGCTTTGCAGAAGCCTAATGAGGCGGAGAAGGTTGAGGAGGCTATTGTACGAGTGAGTTTGCCGATATCGCCAATGTCTGGAACACAGCTAATGAATATCAGGACAAACAATCAATCGTCGCCCAACACGCCCGCGGCGTCTTCATCAAAGAATGCGTGCGAGACGAACTCCTCTTCTTCCAGCATTCGCAGTATCATATCAGCAGGCTACACCAAGATTGGAGCCAGGAGCGCGTAAAGTACGCGGAGCTGCAGGCGGATAATTGGAGGGGGTTGAGTGAGGAGGTTGAGAGCATGCCTATTGGAGACTAGACGGCGGCAGTTGTAATCTTCGGCGTCTGTAATTTCTAGCTTGGGGTATATCGGAAGTCTGCTCTTAGGTTTCATCTCTAGCTCTCTCGGCGGCTCAGATGACTGTACAGTTCGAGGTGCGCGCAGCAGTTTTGGGGGTTTGCGTGCATATTTGTAGTCGATATTCCGGGGAGGTCTACTGTCTCGTAAGAAGCAAATTGAGGTCCTAAACCATGAAGCTGTTGCTCCAGTACATGGTTATAACATGGCTATAGATATCCGCAAGGCGCCACAAGCGGTGGCAGAAAGAGACACGGTCTGATCGGGAAGCCGCGTCTGGCCTTCACCAGAGGCATCTCCGACCTTCACCTGGCGGCGCCCGAGCGTTGAGTCCAACGATGAATCTCTTGCGCCGCGCCCTCTCACTCCTCACACCCGCTTCGGGCACCGCATCTGCTGCCTCCACCACGATGCCGCCCAAACGCAAGGCGAAGGCTGTCGAGCCCGCTACCGAGAAAGTCGAAGACACGAAGCCGAAGAGAGCTCGCAAGGCCAAAGCAGAGCCCAAGACGACGGTGACGGCCAAACCACCTCCCAAGACGACGGCCAAAGCGAAGCCCAAAGCTGCGCCGAAATCGAGTCTCAAAGTGACAGCCAAACAACGGCCGGCCGCAGAGGAGAGTAAGTCGCGTTTATATCGGCGTCAGCCTTGCCCAGCACTACCTAACGTTACCCCCACGCCGCCACGGCGACGCATGTGTGCCTGAGGCCGAAACAAACCCCTCCACTGTCTTGGGTGGTGCCTTACGTGCGCGAGTCACCTCCGTTCGACCTCCGCACGACCTCCGCTACACCTCTTCCTTCTGCACCCACAGTGCTATTCTAACACCTACAATCCCACCCTATCTGCACCTCCTTTGAATCCCTCTCCTTCGACTCCACCTGCGTATACCCACGACACGGTGCTAACGCGGCATAGCGATGCCTCCAGCCTATACTGCCACGCAGAAGAGTGCCATCACTCAATTCATGAGCTTTACCTCGTCGGACCGCAATACAGCTGTAAAGGTGAGTTGGCAGCCTCGAATCCCCGCATTTTTACACGCTTTTGCTCCCCAGGGTGGTTATCCCACGGACTGCGACCCAGGCATACCCTGCTGATTGAGTATTGGCTGACCTGGTATTGAATATAGCACCTCAAACTACACAACTGGAATTCAGAGCAAGCCGTCAATGGGTAAGTCGTTTTCCTACATTGCCTGTTTTCGCCGAGCCCGTCCGCCGAACCTTCCACCATATACCATCCGGAATGACGACCGAGGACCCGGCCATATACGAGGAGGAAGCTGCGAATACCCTGGGATAGACCTACACACGTGGACCGGCGAAGAAGGAGGCGAATGCTGTCGGAAATGCATCAAAGAAGCGCTGAATGCCGCTGGGAAACCTCGTGCTGGGACCTTCAGGACGCAATTTCATGCATTCCAGAGCTCTGGGCCACGATATGCATTTTCCATGTATTCCAGGTCTGAGATCGACGGACACGATTTTCGAAAACACATTAAAAATGGTCGAGACGTTGCGACCTGTGGGCTGATACACGATTGCCTGCGGAGTCTTGGAGACAATGACTTCACGTGGGACCTGCCTTCCGCAACTACCCCGAGCACGTAGAGATAGGAGCGGTCGGCCACGTACTTCCTCGCATCTCTGAGGATCAATCGATCGATCTCTCTCAGTCTCTTCCAGCTCACACGTCACCAACGCTTTCTTGCAACCATCTTACTTCCGTCCTCACCATTCAATTCTCTACAACTCGCATACACCATGTTCCCGAATGGATCTTGGTCCTCTAATCAGGCCAGACAAGACGGAACAGACGAGCAGCAAGAACCCCCACCATTGGACATCCAAGTGAAAATCTACGAGGAGATGATGTACCCCAATCAGGTGGAACATCACCCCCCTGCACAGAAGGCCGCCGTCTGGAGACAGAAGTACGCAACCGCCGAACAAGCCCAATTCCGCAGTCAAGGCATCCAGAACAACTACCATTTCAGCCAACTGTTCAATGATCAGTAAGTTTCGCTCCGACCTGAGGGAGAACCACATACTCAAGGCCATGTCCTGGAACTCGACTTCCGTATCCTGGACGGCCTTTCTCTCGTGTCACCAGGGGTGCTCCAAAGTCTCAGGCCCGCCAGCAGTCCATTAATCACCCACCACCAATCCAGCACGCTAAGAACACAGAACTGGATTCACCAGGAAAGCCGCGTATCTCCTGTGTCTATTCACCCTCCTCATACGAGTGAATTTCGAGGCCTCGATCTTCACTTGCAGCCGCGGCTGAATCCGGAAACACTGGTGCCTGGAGAATGCCGACACCTTCAAAACCCCGCGGACGGACCTCTGGATTCATTCCTCTCCAAACACCACAACACACACTTGACACACCTGTTACTTTGCTAACCACAATGTCTCGTGCCAGGTATTTCTCAGGCGGTGGAGCAGCATCCGCTCCTTCAGGTTCGTCAAAGTCAGGCTTGAACAAGGTGTTCGACAAATATCGAGGTACGCTTAAGCTTAACTCTTGAATACCTCCACCTTACTGACTATTTCTAGATGACAAGACCACTCCTGATACCATCGGCGTCACTGGTATGATGTCCTACCTCAACGACATCAAGGTCGAACTCGAAGACATCGGAATGCTGGCTGTGTCGGAAATCATCCAATGCCCCACAATGGGCGAGATGACTCGAGAAGGCTTCACCGAGGGCTGGTCGGCATACAAGTACGTCACCTTCCCACAAAATCTCGTATCATCACTAACGCTTCATCTAGCTGCGACACTGTTGACAAGCAAAAATCCCACATGAAAAACCTCCTCAAGACCCTCCCATCCAACAAAGACACATTCACACGCATCTACAAGTACACCTACAACATCGGCCGCACCGGCAACCAGAAATCCGTCCAGCTCGACACGGCCATCGAGTACTGGAAAGTCCTCTTCGGCTCCGCGTCCTCTCCGGTGCGATGGAACTCCCATGCGAACCCGTGGCTCGATTGGTGGGTTGAGTTTCTCACGACGAAATGGAAGAAGAGCGTCAATAAAGATGTGTGGAACGAGACGCTGAAGTTCGCGAACATGACGCTGGAGGATGAGAGTCTGGGGTTCTGGACTGAGGAGAGCAGTTGGCCGAGTGTGGTGGATGAGTTTGTGGAGTGGGTCAAGGAGAAGAGGGGTGGGGATGAAGGGGAGGCGATGGAGGTGGAGTAGATTGGTGCTTCGTTGGTGATGGGCATGGGATTTATGGGGTTCTTTGCATGGTTCTTCGGCATGATTATCTAGCTCAGGACGGAGTATGGATGGCATACTTGGCTGGCTGGCTGATCGAGTGGGTGCGGGCTGGGATGATGATGGCATTTTATGGTGGTAGGACGATATCACAATCACAACATTTCTAGGTTGGAATTAATACCATTCGACGTACTTCAATGCAATTTGAAGAAACTGATTACCAGCCTGTGGACGGACGCAGTTCTTCCCAGTACAACACCTCCCAGTGCCGCATTTCCGGTTCCGGTGTCGTGATGATGATGCTATGGAGGTCGTAGGGGCAGGTGGTAGCAAGAAGGGAGGGGATTTCGATGAACGAGTAATTAAGGAATACGAATTGCATGTTGAGCTAGCTACTTTGCATTTACTGGGTAACTTCGATGGTCTTATAGTATTGACATCAAAATAATGAGCAAGACGTGCCGGGCTAAGTTAAGACAAGTCTCTGAATGGTATATCGTCTTCGTCCCTAATCTCCAAGAAATATCCACAGAATTGAATTAAAAAATCCCAAAAAAAATTCAAGGGACTGTCTCTTCCCCCCTCTGTCTATTCTGCTCCACCTCACCCCGAACAAACACTCACAGCCAATCCTCCGCCTGACACCGCACTCCCCACCGGCTGCACCGCGCCCGGCACCGGCACGTAATACGCCTCGGCCGCGCAGTAGCTGCCGGGCGCGCACCTCATCACATCCCCGCCGGCTGCCCACATCTTCAGCCCGCTCTCCCATCCCGCACACTGGCTCACATCGCGCCCCGCGGCGCAGTTGATCAGCGAGATGTCGTACCACAGCCGCCCGCCGGCGATGGAGTACTCGAACTACGTCACGGCGGCGGGCGTGTTGGGGCGAGCGAGTTTGAGGCTGACGCCGCAGCCGGCGCAGAGGCTGACGCCGCAGCCGGCGCAGGGGCTGCGCAGGGGCTCGGTGTGGGTGCTGCCGGCGGGGAGGGTGATGGGGGCGGGGGAGGCGGTTTGGGAGATTGAGGAGAGGAGGGGGTAGGGGCAGTGGTTTGTTATCGTGGCGGTGTTGGGGCTTAGTTGGGCGGATTGGGGGAGGGCGAGGGTGGTGGGGAGGCGGGTGAGGAGGAGGGTAAGGGAGAAGTAGGCGAAAAGCATGCTGTGGGTAGTTGGTGGATGAGGGTGAGGCAGGGAGGTGTGGGGATGGAGGTGGAGAGGATGTGGGTGATTAGGGTTGTGATGCGGAGGTGGGTGAGGGATGGGATCATGGTATGGTGGCCGATGGCTAATCGAGGGGTGGTGGTGGATGGGGGTTTATATTAAAAGTCGAGGCGTCAATGCCTGAGTGTGGCGTGTGAGTATAGCATTGAGAGAGGAGAGTGGGGTTCTCTGTTCTTAGGATTCCTCTCAAAGAGACGGGGATTCGTTTAAGCTAGCTTCTTTGTCGTCGATTCTCGGTCAAAGGGTTTGATGTCTTTGTTTTCTTATTGAAGTTTGCGGCGTGTGTAACGTGAGAATGACGAACGCCCATGAATTGTGTAATGGGATTGTATCCATAGCTTTCTGTTGCAATGTATGGCAGTTGGTCTTGTGCCGTGACATTCGTTCTTTGAGAACCTGTGGTTCAAGTGTATGAGGCGGTTTTCGTTGCAATAACAATAAGGAGACTCGTTACTGGACACTGAAACGATCTGAGACATATTCGTGGGTTTCTGAATGAGCTCAGTCATGATCTACTGAAAGACAGTGATATTGTGAGCGGAAGGGATGCATAACTTACCAATGATGTCTTGTAGGAGCTATGAACCGCCCTTGAGAGAAGAGGCGCAATACAAATGATACGACTGGAAGATGGGATGAAGGATGACACTCTATTTATAAACGCAGGCTATACAGCAATGGAATCATCAGAATAATCATAAGGGGTTCCCAGGACTCCAGCCGCTGTAATCTAATCTAATCTCGCACCTCTAGAAGAGCTTCTGGCCTTCTGGCCCTCTGTGTCTTGCTTCGGGTCTCCATCCGTCACGCTCTCTTCATCATAATCGTCCTCGTCGCTATCCTGGCTATACGCCACGCTCATATTGCGGATCTCGTCCCCAACCTCCAACCACTTCTTTTTGCACGCTGGGACGGGGAAGAACTTGCACAGCAGCCAGTACGTCACGCTCGCAACAATAAATCCACCGAAAAAGTTGAGGTTGTAGATGTACGTCGCGCCAGCAGGGACCTTGCGACCGACAGCACCAGCGAAACCGACGACGTTGATGAGGATACCGGCGAAGTAAGCAGCGTATCCGCGCCAGTGCACGCCGTAACTGAAGTAGTAGGGGTCGGTCTTATTGCCAGAGTAGAGATTCTTGACCTCGAGGTAGCCTTTGCGGACGACGTAGTAGTCGCAGACGATGACGCCGGCGATGGAGGAGAGGAAGACGGAGTAGGAGGAGAGGTAAGTGAGGAAGGAGTTTGAGGACTTGAGCAATTTCCAGGGGCAAATGACGAGGCCAACGAGGGCGCAGATGTAGCCGCCGCGGCGGATGTTGAGGTAGCGAGGGAGGAGGGCGGTCATGTCAGTGCCAGCAGAGACGGAGTTGGCAGCGATATTCGTGCCGAGCTGGGCAAGGGTAAAGGCGGCAGCGATGATAAAGACGCCGAAGCGCTGGCCGGATCCGCCTTCTTGGAGGAATTGCTCGAGGAGGTCGAGGGGGTTCCAGATCGGCTCGCCTCCGAAGATGACGGTGGAGGATGATCCGACGATGATTCCGATGAAGGAGGTCACGGCGAAACCGACGGGGATAGTGATAAGCTGCGACCAGAGCGCGTCCCTGGGCTTGTGGGCGAAACGAGCGAAATCGGGATCGTTGACAATGAGCGTGGCGAAGTTGGCGATGGAGCTCATGATTCCCTTGACCATTTGCCATCCGAGGTCGCTTCCGTGAGCAGTGCTTCCCTGGTGGACGATTGGGCCAAAGCCTTTAGCACGAACAACGGCCCAGATGAAGAAGGCCAAGCCAGCGATGGGAACGAAGTAGGCTTTGACGGTGAACAGATGCCTGATCTTCTCGACGGGGAACCAGATGGCGGGCAAGCTGCCAGCCCAGAAAAAGAGAAAGCTAACGAACATGACTGTGTTAGTGCCAGAGGCAGGGATGCCGTTGTGGATGTTGTCCTGATGACATTATCAGCACTCGTTATCAGTGCATCTCGCAGGGGGTTTCTTACGGGTCTCCAGTTGTTCCAGATGGCGCGGATCATAAGATATACGCAGTGGCCTCCGATCCAAGACTGCACGCCATACCAAATACAGGCCATGGCAGCACGGTTAAAGATAGGCCAGAGAGCACCCCAGATACCGAAGGACGACCGAGCGACGACGGGGAAACTGATGTGATAGGTGGCACCGATATGACCGGTGCTGCAGACAAAGCATGCAGCAATAGCATAGCCAATCCAGACACAGATCCATGACTGCCACCACGAAAGACCGGCTACGATCATGGAGGAGGAAATCATCCAGGTGTTGATGTTGAAGGAATCGGCTATGAAAGGGTTAGCTCGACTCTCAACGAACTAGGAGGTGTGATGTCACATACCAATCCAGAAGCACACAAAGTTCCAGGCTCCCCATTGACGACGTTCGGGCTCAACGGGCTTCAAGTCGTGATTGAACAGCATGAGCTGGGCATTGGTGAGGCCGGACTCATTCTCGACAGCGATTTTGTTGAGGAAGTGGCCGACCTTGGAGGTGCGGACTTTCTCCATGATGAAGTCGATGATAGAATCTTCGTCGGAGGGTGGAAAGCGTGCTGCTGGACGGGGTGATCGGGAGGAAGATGCTTCTGAATAGACATTTGCGATGCTGTGACGTGGAGAAGATATAGACGAAGACGGGTTGCTGAGCAGCGCCTGGCGCTCGTGAGGATCCGTGGTACTAGGAAATGCTTCAGGACCCCGGTTGGAGTCGACTGAAGCCGGACTTGGAGGACAGGATGGATAGTCGGTAAGTGCGATGCTAAACTGTTCGTCGTGGGGAGGGAGTGGCATGCTATATAATGTGGGAAGCACCACTCACGACCAGGTTTCGTAGGGCTATTCACATCGGCGGCGTGGTTTGCATCGGCCCAGGCCGATTACGGACCTCTGTGGTGGACAGCCTTATCGGGCTCAGCTGGACGTTATCGGCGTAAGGGTGTCAAGCTTCTCGGCTCTGCTACAGGGTGTTGGACGCATCGCCATCAGACTTTTTCGGCTGAGGCCGTTCGGGTCAGGTGTGTGGACGCTGCGGCGACCGTGGGCGCGCTATTAAGCAGCTGTGTGAGAGTGAGTCCGGTGTCCAGGCATGCACCAGGCGAAGTGCTTGACCACGGAGGCCAACAACAGGGGGGATGATGAGCGTCGCGTTCTTGGCTGCCGGTGGTTTGCAGGAGGCTGGCTCTCACGCTCTGCAGCTGCGGATAGATCCAGATAGTCAGTTGACTCGATAGGAACTGCTAACACACCCAAACGTGACAGCAGTCGGTCCTCTCTATCTGTCGGTATCGCATGCACCGGCCACAAGGTTGCTTTTCGCAAAATGCTTCATGCTGGCCCCCAGCAGACGGCTGGCGCCATCGCTAATCTGGCATCGTGTGGTCTCGGTGGCACGTGGGTGGTCAGCCGCTGAGGATAAGGTGTGGGGAAGCGGGAGCGGCTCGGGGATTGCTCGATGAGATCGAGTAACAGCTCGCTGGGGAGAGAGATAAAGGGCGCATGGTTAGCGTTCATATCTCGCGTAAACATCCGTGGATCGCGTGGTGCCCGTTTGGCAGGTCCCCGGCCGTCACCCTGAACAACATTTCCGCGTACCTGCTTCCCCATTCCTCCCGAACCACCATCGCATGCCACACGACTAAGTTTCACAGGTCAGCATGTACATCCCACTTTTAACTGTCAGTCCGAAAGGCCGGGTCGCATGGCCCTTTGAGGCCCGTGGCGTTGACGTCGCCTCGCTCGCTCACCACAGTTCCTTCTCTGTCCTGTCCGGGTCATCGCTGCCACCCTCTGCATCGCTTCAGCCATCTCATTTTCCTGCAGCTTTTGTTGTCATCTTCACTGCCCATATGGTCTGTGACACTCGCTACACACTTCCAGAATCAGTGCGTGTTTCGGACTTTCAACCTTTCGCTTTTTCTCTGAGTCTTCGGATTTGTTCCAGATCATCAGCCTGGCTGGAATACCCGCTCCAAATCCGCGTCCCATGACTGGATTGCCACAACGTCTTTCCCTCGTGCCATGCAACATGCTTTTCGACCCGCAGGGACTGCCTGGCAGGTTGGTCATGTCGAGCTCTAGGGACTCTTCAAACGCCCTGGAAACGCGAGATCAGAAGGTAAACCCAGACTTCTTCTAGGTTGCATCGCTACAACAGTAGTCGATTTCGTGCAGAGTCGTCTCCGCCACAGGGGAGGCTAGGATACGTACCCCATATCAGACCGAGTTCTAGGTTTGCTGTGACCTTTCCCGGTCGTGGACCAAGAGCATCAAGTTCTAATTCTAGTTAACCTTCTGCGAATTTAGTACTCCTCGGAATATCCTAGACGTTCATCAGCTAGCAGCTGTCGAGATCGGGGCCGGATGGTGGCAAGTAAACGGTGATGTGTCTTCCTGCGTTCAAGTGATGCTGTACTTTTCATGTTCACGGATATTTCAAGCAGATGCACCCGACTGGATGTGAGGATGGCCGAAAAGCGAGCTGGAATACTAATTGACAGACAACGTCATTCAGGGCGTTTGCGATCTCCGTTGGATTGTGGCTGAAGAAATGAGTATGACTGCAAACATTCGCGAAACTGAAACACATTCGAAAACCCAAAGTGAATGATGAGTATTGTTGCGAGGATTCGCTTGCCTCTAATGATTTAGCGCCGTACTATCTCGTCTCAAACCCTCCCTCTTCCTAGCTTTCTAGCACTACTCGACGTCGGCGAATGCGACTGGAGTTACGAGATTGGTTCGAGCAAGACCGGCGACGTTGAAGGGCCCAGGCGAGATATTGCGGCGGTGAAAAGCCAAGCGAAACAGATCCAGGGAAGTAGAAGCAGACTGATTTATCGATCATTCGCATTCGAATCTGCAAAAGTTGTACCGAGGTACTCGGCTTCCGAGAGAGCGAGCCGGAGCCTTGTTGCTGGCAAATTGGCGCGAATCTTCTCCATCGTCTTCATATCTTCTGCTGGCAGCCTGATCAGGTGAATTCGGAATCGGCGTGGACGCTGAAAGGTTGATTAACTTTGGTAAGGATGAAGACAAGGTAAGTTTCTGCTTTGAAGGAGAGTACGGCGCAGGATATGCCGAGGGAAGTCTTTGGAGCTGTTCCGGTGAAGCAGACGATGAGGGAGTTTGCTGGGAGCATAGGCATAACGCAACCGCGCTCTAACGACGCACCTAGCGGGGTTCTTCTTCCCCCCCGATCTCCTGCTTGACGCGCCACACGTCCTTTCGCCGATTCAGAGAAGCCGTCATTCTCGTCAGGCCAAGAAAAGCTATCATTTCATCAGACAAAGATTCGAGCTTGCTGTCGCAGCTGTGCTTGATCAGGTTTCTGGCCGGAACGACCCCGAGATTTTCGTCCAACGATCAAGAAGAACAAACTTGAGCTCTCGATGCAAATTCAGATGTCAGAGTTCATGATACGCACTCGATATCGGGGTCGTTGTAGGTATCTTTTACCTTTTTGTCACCTTGCCGTTTCCGTCTTAGCGCGGTTGTCCGACGTCACGTCAAGTGATACCGTGGACCTCTCGCGTCTTCATCCTTTGCATCTCACCTCACCTCTCAACTCAACTCAGTTCACACCACCGGTCCGAAAGCCGCCATGGCGTCCGAAGTCGACCCGCTTGACGTAGTGCTCGGTGTCTTCAAATCCATGAAACAGAGCAGTCTACTTACGCTTCTCGCTTCCGTCTGCCGCGAGGATGAACGCACCCTCGAGCTCATTGCAAAACAGCTTATGGCTACTTCGAATGATGTCGGAGAGGCTGCCTCTATAACGATAAAGTCCGAACCGGGAGAGTCAAAGAAAGACGTCAAGCTGGAACCGGCTGAATCGAAAGTTGACGACCAGGACGACGCAAAGGGAGCTGGCAGACGCAAGCGCAAGCGGGCGGACTACGACATCCTTTGTTATCAAACATGCGGAGGATGCGAGAAGCAATTCGATGTGACGAAGAACAATAACACAGCTTGTACCTTCCATAGCGGTACGATGCCTTGCCTTGCGTTCAGTCGCACCCTCACGGGTTTCAATACTAACACCCAGCTAGGCATAGTCCGACCAATCCTTACCCTCGCTGTGAAGAAGACAGGCGAAAATCAGGACGACTTCAATACCCTGATCAAAAAAACCCGTGCATTTGGAACTAGTGGGCACAACTCCTTGGAGGCGAACATGCTCAAGAGGCACAAGGCTGAAGCGGACTTGATCAAGGAACATCCAGAGGTGGCCCGGTGGGATTGCTGTTACAGGTTTCCATCGTCTACTGGATGTAAAATGCAGCGGCACATGGTGAAGGAGCTGTAGCTTATGCGGAGACATCTCTGGTCCTCGAGGCGATACACTATAGGAGTATGGCGCACAAGGGCGGTGCATGTATCGGCGATTCTCTGGGATGTAATTCAAGAGGGCTCTCACACGAAGGAATAGGGCTTAGGCACAATCTGTGAGCCATCTTCGGCCTACTACCAAATCAATCGCATTACCTGAGATCTTCAAAGCTGCCACTATCAAAGTTGTATTGCCGTACTTCTTTCTCGTACCTGGACTTTCTCTTTCATGCCAGCCCCCTCGCCGTGATTCTATCTCTCGCTACCTGCCTCGCCGACTCACCTTCATCTTTATTACGGTCGTCATCCACCTCCCTAAGCCCGCAAGCGCAAATACCACGCCAGCGGATCGTGAATCAGTTTTAGCACTCGACATCTAATAAAGGAGGCCACCGATAAGGCCACACTTTCAATCAATACAACCATAACCACGTTACTAGGTGTTGCTTTCGTGGCTCAAAAGCTGTAACTAGTTTCTCGCAGCCAAGGCGAACAGCCCACCCACTAGAAGCACTTCCAGACGATGAAACACTCCGCAAGTCACCATTCGCGTAAGCTGACTAAGCACCGGTCCAGCAAGAGAAATTGCTGTCCGTCTTGTTCATCGACAGAACACGTGCAGTGAGCTTGGTGGGCTCAGAGGCGGTAGAGCTAACGACATAAGGGCATAGTGGTTGAGGCAACGGAAGAAGTGTGACGGCGAAATCTGACGCCTTGAAGGGGTTGCATTGAAGGCACAGTCGCCCGATAGTTCTAGGCGATTAAATTCTATCTTTTAGGGATCCTGCAGAAATAAATTCCGCATGTTGATTTTGCGGTCCACGAATAGAGCGAATGTACTCCGAAAGAAGACGTATGATTGGTGGTGACTTTCCGATACCGCGACTCCGAGAATATGTGGGGCTACTCTTATCTGATCCGCTTCTCGCATCGAAGGATCTGCACCCTGGGACTGTTTTTCACGTCTTTTCGAACCGACCTTCAGGGGAATTAGGCCTCAGTCTATGGAGAGACCACTCTGAGTCATCAGTGCCATTTTGTGGTATGCCTAGGCCGATTTTCCGCACTTTGATCGCGCTCAAAGCCAGCTCGCAACGATTCAAGACGCCGATCCACTCCACGCTAAAGACGGATCTGATAACTTTATTTGTCTTAGTGAGCAGGGGGTGAAACGGCGTTCCGGAGGTCGTCGTCGGGAACCTTGCTCAATGCAACCTCGATCCTCCCTCCCAGCATGGAAGAGTATCTAGCATTCCGTTAGCCTAGGCGTCAACTTGTAACGCTTACAAATGTGACGGCGTTTCTGCCTGTATCATGTCTCTCCCCGCCTTCTCAATCGCCGTCCTCCCTTAATCCAACTTTCGTTTTATACCTTGAGCAAGCAGCTGGCACATTTGCCTCCACTCAATCATCATGGCCCCTAATGATGATAAGGTCGCTCCCGCGAATGATGCCGCTATGCTCGAAATGGGCTCTATTCCTGTGCCCGCTACTACTACTGCTACTACTGCTACTACCGCCACGAAAGCGGATGACTCCTTTCTCGTCACCTTCGACCTGCCCTACGATGCCGAGAACCCGCTCGACTGGCCCACGAGCCGCAAATGGGCCGTAACCGATGTCCTATCTGCTACAGGCTTCAACCGCATCATGGTGTCGACAATCATGGCGCCCGCCCTCACGACTATCGCTAAGGAGCTGAACATGACCTCGGCCGAGTCTGCAATGGCCTTGTCTATTTACCTTCTCGCTACGGCTTTTGGTCCGCTCTTCATTGGCCCACTTTCCGAGATCTATGGCCGACAGGTCATTCTGCACGCCTCTAGCGTCTGGTTTCTCATCTGGAACATTGTCTGTGGTTTTGCAAAGACCAAGGAGGTCCTCATTGCGTCTCGTTTTCTGGCCGGTTTTGGTGCTAGCTCCATATATGCACTCGCTGGTGGAGTCCTTGGTGATGTATGGCGGCCGGAGCAGAGAGGACGCTCGCTGGGTATCTACTTGCTTATCCCGTTGCTTGGTGCAGCCGTTGGTAAGTTCATCACTAAGATTAGAGGGAGTAGATCAGCTAATCTGCCATACAGGACCCATAATCGGCGGTTTCATGGCGGCACGCACGACATGGCGTTGGATGTTTTGGTCTACGTCCATATTCCAGGTCGTAATGATCTTCGTATCGCTTCTTACCTTCCGCGAGACGTTTGGCCCACTAATTCTCCGGCGCCGAGCTGCGCGCCTTCGTCATGAGACCGGCAATCAGCGATACTACACAGCCAGCGAGTGGCTAGATAGCGGCAGGTCAACATTCAAGAAACTCGGGCGAGCCCTCAGCCGTCCACTGCGCCTGCTGGTCTTCCACCCGATCATCCAAGTCGCGGCCATTATCTCTGCCTTCAATTATGGTCTCTTGTATATCGTGCTATCCACCTTCTCTGACCTCTGGACGCAATACTACCACCAGTCTGTAGAGATCAGCGGCCTCCACTACCTCGTCATTGCTGGGGGCGAGATTGCCGGCTCGCAGCTCGGTGGACCTTTGATGGACTTTCTCTACCGCCGGCGACAGGCTAAAAATACCGCCACGGTACCAACACCAGAATTCCGCATCCCACTCATGTTCCCGTGCGTCGTTTTCGCGCCCCTGTCGATGCTCTGGTACGGATGGATGGCGCAGTATCGGCTACACTGGGCAGCCGTCGATGTAGGCATGTTCGTCTTCATGTTCGTGTCCCAGATGGGAGGCATGCCCTTGACCGCGTACATTATCGACTCCTATCCAGACCATACGAGCAGTGCTATGGCGGCGACGCAGTTTGCTAAGAGCTTGACTGCGTTCCTCTTCCCGCTATTTGCACCGCGGATGTATTCGGTGCTTGGATACGGGTGGGCTAACAGCACTCTTGCATTTGCGGGCTTGTTGCTGGGCATCCCTGCGCCAGTGTTGATGTGGAAGTATGGCGCAAGGTTGAGGGCGAAAGCAGCCTCGAGTTATTGAACGAACTTATCATTATAAAGAAGAAGAGAGCATCGGAAGAATACCGACACTACACAGGGACGAAGACATGATGTTGGGCGGGCACGTGTGAGAGGCCCGAGCGCGTTTGGTATGATGCCATTTTCAGGGTCCAACCTTAAATGAGTCTATATATTTCTGTTACTTTTAAACTCCTCCCATACTAACGAAACAGCATACAGATGTAGGCCATTCAGTCATCCCGTAAAAAATTGCGACCTTATAGTATAAGGCGCAGGGGTGGCTGAGCGGCCGAACTGTTTTGCCATTTGAGAGTCATGAGTTCAAGTGCTGCCGTATGCGATTCTTTTTTGATCTCATTTCGGTTCAGTAGATACTGAATACCTCTTCTCCGTTTTCGCGGTCTATCCTTTCGACAGCTTCCCCTTTCATCAACCCGTGTACATAACACTCGCCCAGGAATCGATATCCAGCTCCAGCAGGGCGAAGAATATATGGCACTTTCCCGCCGAAAAGCACCGCAACCACGTCGCCCTCCCATACCGCTGTCGAAGCAACACCCATAAGTCCGTCGTCCGTAACGAAAAACCGCCTAGCGTACCCAGCATCGATATATTGGCTCTTGAACTGCTTCTCAAACCTCGAAATCCCCAGGAATGGCGCCAACACATCTGTAGCCTGTTTAGCAATTCCCTCGTCGTTGTGCCAAACCGCCGCATCCCCACCAACTATCATCTTCAGCTGCTCGTACTGTTCCGCTATCGGCCCATCCAGCGATGTCACCCACTCATCCCGCCACTTCCTCGCTCCCTCCTTGTGAAGCTGTTCATCGTAGGCGACGTCCGTCTCTAATAACCCCTCATGCACCAGCGCCGCTGTCTCCGCCAACACTAACCTGTGCCGCTGACACATCTCTGGCAGTGTCGGCGGATTGGGATTCAGCATCTGTCCATACCGGAACCACAGCATCATGGCCTGGTTAGTCGCAAAGTCAGCGTAGACGCTGTCTCTCCATGCCATATCCTCCGGCGCTGCACCTTTTCCCTGCCGATTTGCGGAGTCGAACAACACTCTCGCGCCGCAGAGCATCGTCCAGAGCAGTGCCTTGATCAGCGGCTCTTCATACGGCGTCTTGGCGTGCTGCAGAGCGAGCCGCCACGCATCTCCGAACTGATCGAGCACGTGCTCCTCGTACAACGGTTCGTTCTGCGGATCAAACGCCACGGTACTGATGTGCTTCACCACGTCGCATCTCACACCCTCGATCTTCAACACCAGCTCTTCCCCCGCCGCTCCATGATCGTGGGCCAGCTTCAAACCCCTCCCCCCCGCAGCATCAAAACCTCTCGCCTCTGCCAGAATCGAAACAGGCGTCGCCCCCGCCCTCTCCCAATGCGGGACCCAGCTCGGCCACTCGCCCACCCCCTCAGCCCCCTCATGCGCAAAGGCGCTCGCAAGAACCTCCAACCTCCCCTCTTTTCTCAGCACCGCCCTCGCCGCCTCGGCAAACACCCCTTCCACCTGCCTCTCTGCCACTAGGCGCAATAACCCGTGCAGTCTCCTCTCCTTCAAGATAAGCGGGTACGCGCATAATAACGCCTCCCGCCGCACCGGCGCATCAGGCATGTCGTGCAACCCCACACTCTCCTTGCACCATTCCAACGCCCTCGCCAATTCTTCCCAGCTGAAAGTGGTAGTATCCCAGAGGATCAGCCATGCAGGCGCGAGGATGACCTCCTGCAGGATCCACATGCGAGAAAAGTACGGCAGCGCAAGCAGCTTGTTAAACGCCGCCCATTCTTCCCCATCTCGCCTCGGTAAGCCCGCTGCCTCGAGGTTCGCGGTCGTGGGGACGACCGTCTCGGGCCAGAGTTTCAGAGAAGAGTTTGTGAGGCGTTTGACCATTTGGAGCGCGGTGGGCGCGGAGGCGGAGGGGTCGGGGCCGAGCCACATAACGACCTCCTTCGCGCTCTCATAAATTTTACCCATGAGGCGGACTTGGCTGCTTCTCTCCTCTAGGTTACTCTGGTCGATACATAATTGGTCGATCCATAATATGCGTAGCTCGTCGCTGCGGAGGCGGAGGAGGACGGTGTGGAGGTTTTTGGTGATGGGGACGCTGTGGTCGTTGAGGAGGATGTGGTGGGATGAAGTGGGTGGGCCCCAGACGTAGGAGAGGGCGTCGAAGCTAGGACAGGAGGGGGAGGGAGGAGCGGGATGGATTGAGAGGGTGGCTGAGATTTGGGAGGATTGGATAGTTTGGGGATGGAGGGTTAGTACGCGGAAGGTAGAAGGGGGGAGGGGGATGTATGGAGTAGGCATTCTAGAAGATAAGGCAAGAAAGAAGGAGATATTGAGCTCTGATATAAGACTGGTCGTGGAAGTACTATGACGTCGGAGTGTAGAAATAGCGTGTACATGGCTGAGAGCTAGTATGGGATGAGATGCAAGCTTAACTAGAGCCATTGAAAGGAATTTGGAGTACAAAACACACCGTAACTTCGTTTCAGCTCGGAAAGACATAGACGTTATACGGAGAGAAGTAACGAGAAACTCCTACACATTATATACCCTTTTAACCTACATACACTTTGGTCTTACTCGCCAGCCCAACATGCCAGCATTATGACATAATGGGAAACCTGCGCATGGAGGGTCGTACTACCCGCCGCTCTGCACGGGCATATCAGCTATCTCATTGTCTCTGCTCGGTTCTTGGCACCGTGCCTCTATTGCGTCCGTAACAATAGTGCCATGACACAGTTACATTACCGCACAATAACCGTCACAACATCCCTTCTTTGATCCCATGATAGGCTGCATTACAGCACTGTTGATAGGCCGCTCTGCCCAGCATTCGCTCGCATCGTTCGCGCTAGCAAATGAGATCCCGCCACGACCTTCAAGCTCTGATTGGCCAGATCCAAGGGTATTAGACATGCAGGCAGCGGCAGGGTACTCCGCAATGCATGGGATGGGTGCCCCACTGGTTCTGTACTAAACATAACCTGCCAAGGGTGGCGTTAGTATAATGAGAGAACAAGCACTTAGCTATTTTCTAGTCCCGCCGGGCTTTAGCGGTGGTGTTTCGCCGTTTCATAACCAATTCTTCGCGGGAACCAGGTGATTGGCTCTTGCTTTGTAACATGCCAAGACTTCCATTGTCAGGTGATGTATGAGAAGTGAAAAGAGTAGATCGAAGACTTGTGGAGTTGTATTGGTGGTGACGCATATGACAATAAATGTACAAGAAAAATGTCTATACCTGAACTTACATCCTGTTACCTATTCCAGCAAACTCCGCTACGCTCTTCATGCCACCGAAAGCTGTCCCAATTTATCAGATCTAATGCCGTCCATCCAAGGTATCATTCTCCTCGCTCTCTCATGTCCTTCAGATTTCCTATCAAGCTGTCTCCCTCCACCTCTCAAGCAATCCCACGCCCCCCGCCACCGTCCCTAGCAGCCCGACCAACGGTTCACTCACTACACCTGCCTCCGTACTCCAATGTATCGTCAACGGCGCATACGCCGCATTACTGACCGCATCCCTCCACCACGCCCTATCCTCCTTACTGCCTGTCTCCACCTCCTCTTTCTCCCCTTTCTGCTTTCTATAAAGCACAGCCAACCTCACCCCCTCCAACGCCACATGCGCCGCCCAAAACCTACTACTCCAAACCCACCACCTCGCCTCCCTCCTCTTCCCTGCTTCCCCTAACCACCCCTGCGTCACAAGCACCCCCTTACTTGCCAGATACGCCCCATTCTCCAGCACCTGATACGCCGCACAACTCACAACCTGCCCCCACGCCACCGCCCTCAGCACCCTCTCTTTCCCGCCCGCTCCCTCGGGCAATCCAGCATTCCACACCCCCTTCCCCCACGAGTATATCCCCAGCAGTCCCCACAACCGCACGAAGATCCGATAATCGCTAATCACGCCCGCAAGCGCCTTCGACCCCGCCGCGCCGCTCGCGAGGAGTTTCGTAGAGGTAGGGGCTTCGAAGGTGGTTATCAACGTCTCACCCGGGAGGAGGACGCCATCGGCTTTGGTCGCGATCTTTGTGGCCAGCGCGCGCAGGCGGAGGTCGAGGAGGTGAGAGAGGGCGGGGTGGAGCAGGGTGAGGGTGTAGCCGAGGGTGCAGAGGAAGGCGTCGGTGCCGGCGGGGGTGGAGAGGAGGCGGGCGAGGTGGGAGAGGGTTGAGTCGGTGGAGCGGGCGGTTGTGAGGGTGGAGGAGATGGCGAGGTTGCGGAGTTTGGCGAGGCGGGCTGAGGTCGTCGGAGTAGGGCGAAGCTGTGGTGTGGGAGGTGGAGTTGGCTCTTGCTGTGCAGGTATGGAGTCTTGCGATAGAGGCGCGGATTCAGGCTCGGATGGTGATGGTGGGGCGGGTGGTGGAGCTGCGCTTGGGATTGTGGTTGTCGTTGGAGGTGGAGGGGCCTCTGGCTCTGGTGTAGCCTCCATCGTGAGAAATTCGTAGAGGAGTATGAAGGAATAGCGAAGGAGAGCGTGAAGATAGAATTAGATGTATGGCGTCCGTGGCGTGGTGTTTATCTCTCACGGTTCAGATAGCCATTTTGGCCGAGGTTGATCGGGCTGGCAAAGTTGGATCATGAATCACGTGCAAATAAGAATAGGGGATATGATAGGACAGGGATTTCTTTTCCGTGTTGTATTTTTATTGATTACTACCATTGCTGCCCTGAAGCCGCACGCTTTAGACCGTCTTTCCCGTCCTTTGAAGACGCCGTCAATGTAAATTCAAGAAGCCCCCCAATGCGTGGATCCATTTATCCCCGTTTCGACGCCGCCCCCGGTGCTATGCAGGTCGTGGTATTACAATTCGGTCAAGTACTGCAAAATAGAGGTCCCATCACGGGTGCGATAGTGCTCTGAGAAGGAAGATGAAGGAGAGAAAAACAAGGGAAATCCTGGAGAGTGATTATCGCTCCGTCTCGCCGTCGCGATACTGTGGAAGAGACAGTTTTGGGAGTGGTACAGTGCTTGTGAAGGACTGCAGAAACCTATACCTGAGTCATGATTTGCTCTTCATCCTCGGTGATTATATCCGGTGTAAGTTTCTCCACAGACTCCTCCAGCAACGCCACACCGCCTTCAACCTCAACCTCGCTGCCCTCAGACAAACTAGAATACTCGGAGCAGGCATCAGAGCTAGAGGAAGAAGCATCTAGATGGTCTTCGCTGATACTGATGTCTGACGTGAATCCGCCGCTGGTAGTCAGGGAGCCTTCCTGCTCGATGGCAAGCCGCCTGTGACTACGAACTCGCTTGAGTGACCCGAGATCGAAATCGTCAGTCTCATCCGCCCATCCACCACGGTGTCTACCAGTGCGCGCTAGAGGCAGTGTGATGTTTGATCCATCGGAGGAAGGGTCCCTGCATGGGCGAAACAGGCCATTGAAAGCTTGCTTCAGACTGCTGCGCAGACTGATCTTCTGGAACTCTCGTCTCAGCTCGTTTGAAGGACTAGAGCCGAGTTTATAGAAGTCTCGCGGGCCTTGCCTCATAATACGGAGATCCTCTCGCTCGGAACGGGTAGTCGTGATGGTGTGTTGACTGTCGTAGCTGGCAAGAAATTCGCCGCTGTCATCGGTGAGCAATCGATGCTGTCGAGGGCGTAAACCAATGTTGCGAACAATCTCGGCATTGGCAACAGGAAGATCCATAGCCTCGTCAGCTGTTACTGCAGGAACTTCATTGGCGAAAATAGCTCCGAATGAAATATAGATGCGATCCTTGTAGTATGGTCGGCAAGCATGGCACACCTTCAATTGGCATGGTGGGTATTTTGAAATCTTGCTCTTGAGAGCCTGGTCTGGCTCATTGAGGCTAGTCGAGGTGGATGGGGTGGACTGCGGAAGCGGGGAGATTTCGTCCTGGGGCTGCTGGTTCTCTGCAGAGTCTCTAGCGCCGTCATTTGTGGTTGGAGGATCATTCTCAGAAGACGGTCGATCCATACCCGAGTCTTTTCTCTTATGAGCTTCAGCGTTTATCCCAAGCCCCACTATTTCCTTGCTCCGAGGACTCTCATTTCCGTGAGAGACGACCTGGTTGAGGCGAATCTTCTGGTCTTTAATTTTGTTCAACTCCTCAACCGTGTAGCCACCCTTCTCGGCGGTCTGGACGACTGATCTGCTTAGGCCGAGATATTCCAGCTCGGCGCGCAATAAGGATTTGAAGGTGGACTCATTCTCGAGGATGTGATCAATGAACGGGAGGGGTTCCGCGAATCGTTCGTCTTGGCGGCATGTGTAGAGCCAACCCATGGAGGGGAACTTTCCGCAGGACTGGCATTGGTGGTATCCGAAGATGCGATCCATGTCGATATGGGTACAGTTGGGCCTCGCGGCATGGCGGCGCCAGGCAGGCCTGCGATTCTGCATAGCCTTAGTGAGTGCTTTACGCAGCTTATGAGTGTGTTCGGCGACGTGGTCACCTACGTTCATGGTGAAGAGTAGAGTATTGGCTGAGAAGAGGTAGTGGGGCTGCGGGACATGCAGCGGGTGTTTTGTCAACAGAGCCAATAGGCTGGAGGTCTTCAGACGGTATGAAGGCGCTAGACGGAGCACGGGGAAGGTAGATCTGGTGAGGAGAAGCGAGAGACTCCCATTACGGGGTGATTGGCAGGATGGATACGAAGGAGAATTTGTTGTGGTGGAGAAGATGAAGTTGGAAGGTGATGGCGGGGCTAAGAGATGAAGCCGCGGTGGGAAGGATGGGCTGGTAACGATGGATGCGGTTTGCCGGAATGGCTTAAGAAACGACCGTCACATAGGTAGGCCTAAAACGACATTCACGGAGGAGAAGAAGTACAGGGCGCACCAGGAGAGTGGGGGCGTTTGCAGAGCCCCGCGCAGGGTGAGGAGGAAGCTGTAGGCTGCGGGAAGGCACGCCGTAGATTGAGACAGATATGGTCCAACAAGACTACTTCGCCTATCTTACCACCTACTATTACTATGAATTGAAAGTCTCTTCAACTCCAGACTGTTCAGATCCGTCGTTCGCCTCGTGATGTATCCACAGTAGCACGTCCTCCCAACGACCAAAATGTTAGCACTTACAGTACCAAGACATAGGTTTGGGCACTCCTTGCACCTGCTCGGGGTACCTCGACAGGGTTTTAAAACTCCAAATGCGATGTAAATGCCAAGGTAGTGGAAATCAGAGTCCTTTTCGACGAAGCTAATATCTGCTAGCTGGGCACGCGGGGCATGAAAAAGGTGGCACTCTACACGGGTGTGCGCGCGTGTATGCCACTGCTTGGAGTGCTTCGATGCATCTTCAGAAATCTAAACGGGATCGAGGCTGTTCACTCTGGGTTACGTGGAAACTCGTTGAAGCACCCCAAGCAGTGGTAGACAGGTGCACCTATGAGACAGCTTGGTTAATACGTGTCAACAGAAAGTGGCAGTGCACGAATTCGTGAGGTATGTGCACACTGTTTCCACGCTTGTCCGCTCGTTTAGCACCGCTTGAGGTCCTTCAGTGTGCTATTGTTATGTATGAAAAACTAGCTGTGGCAAGCTTGAAAGCTCTCTGGGGCGCTCCTTACAGTGGTATCTACCGCGACCTCACGCTTGTCTCGATGTTCGTTTGGAAGCTGTTTAGGCCACGGCGTACGGACCTCGCCGTCGTGCGCAGCTATCCTGCCGTCCCTTCGCCTTCCGGATGGGGCGCAAATTCTCACCTTCCGTCCCGGCCGCCTTTCTGCCACTGTTTGTGGTGCCTCGTAAGTCTTTCGGAGTCTCGAACTGGAGAGAATTTCGGTGTTTTGAACAGTTGGTAACCTCGCGAGTCCGCTCCAGGCGGCGGCAAAGTGGTGTGCACACGTGAACAGTGTGATCCGTCGCCCCCTACGTTTCTCAACACCGCGCGCTCATAAGAATAGCTGCACGCCGTCGTTGAGACAGTAATCGTCGAGTCGTTCTTCACAGCCGTCGTCGGCGCGTCCCGAGGTCCCCAGAAAAAAGCAACCCCTGTCCGCGCTAACTGTCGTCGTGCTAACGACAACAAACACCTCTCCACCCTGTCGTCGCCAGCCATCACCACCTCCTCCCAGCCCCCCGACCCCCCCAGCGCAACACAGCAAACACACCACACGCGCCCTCCCGACTCCTGCGACCTGGCGCCGTGACCCGCATCCGTCGAAGCCATGTCGGTCAAGTTCGAGAAGGAGACGGTCAAGACGACCGGCATCCCCGTGCCCGGCGGCAAGCTGGACGATGGAAAGCACCACATCGCCCGCGACATCGGAAATGCCCTCACCAAAGGCGGCGGGCCAAATGGCTACCTGGCTGTATGTTGCGCGCCATTGCGGTGCTGCAAGAACGCGACGCTAACTATCCGGTGTGCAGGCTTATCTCAAGCAGCTCAACGACAACCCCATGCGCACCAAGATGCTGACCTCTGGCACCCTCGCTGGCCTGCAGGAGTTTCTGGCCTCGTGGATTGCGCATGATCGGAGCAAGCACGGCCACTACTTCACCTCGCGCGTTCCCAAGATGGCCATCTACGGCGCATTCATCAGCGCGCCCCTCGGCCACGTCATGATCAGCCTGCTCCAGAAGCTGTTCCGTGGCCGCACCAGCTTGAAGGCCAAGATTTTGCAGATTCTCATCAGCAATTTGGTGGTATGTTCGATATTTCTTGCTCTCGAGCTGCCCCGCTAACCATCTCCTCAGGTGGCTCCGATACAGAACACCGTCTACCTCATTTCGATGGCCATCATTGCAGGCGCCCGCACCTTCCATCAAGTGCGCGCTACCGTCAAGGCCGGTTTCATGCCCGTCATGAAGGTCAGCTGGATCACTTCGCCCATCTGCCTCGCCTTTGCCCAGCAATTCCTCCCCGAGAGCGTATGGGTGCCCTTCTTCAACCTGGTTGGATTCGTTATCGGTACATACATCAACTCGCACACCAAGAAGAAGAGGCTTGCCGCGTTGAGGCGGAAGCATTATGGAGATTCTGGACGGGATTCTTCCGGCCTTGGACGGGATGCATCAGGGCGGGATACTGGACGTAGGGAACCAGGCAGGCCCGGTGATGATTACGACAGGCGGGGTTACTAGATATACCACAAGCAGGCGTTCTAGCGGTTTGTTGGCCTGCCACCTACCCCTGAGAGACGCCGTCACTATGGACAACGGAACTGTGTCACGAGCGACTTTGTACATTCAATGATTTTTGGCCGGGTAATTGGGGGGTAGGCTAGGTGTTGCTTTTGGATATAACTTAAATTCCATTGCCTCGTTGTAAGTGTTTACACTCTTCTGTCGCTGATTAAAATGCTTCATTGCATTCTCAGAAATCGGAAATAGGTGGATTTCATTGATTTGAATAGCTGGGCCTGTCCAAACGGCGCCCTAGACTAAAACAGGATGACGCGTTCATATATCTGAAATTAGTGAAGCATCACAAGCAGCGTCAGAAGAGTGTACACAACCTACGACGATGTATTGCCAACTTTCTTCCCCGCTCATCTCAGTCATCTTTGATATTTCGTTCCATCAAGTCATGCTAGCTAACTGAACTGCAACACACGTATAAGTACAGGTAGACGATTCTTCCCGTTTTCGCAAAGTTTCCGTCTCTCTTTTAGCCAGGTCATAAACTCCATCGTGCGTCTTCTCTCCCAACGCGGTGGTCTTTTCAGCCGTTCCGTCATTCTCCTCTATGCGTCGTCCAGGCATCATTAAGAAGCACCACGATAGTATCATGCGGCTACTTGACTTATGCCGACGCCGTCATTTCATCAGTAATATCCGGAGTTTAGTACTAGTCCTAACCGCAAACTGAGCTTCCCCACGATCGCTTTAGCATCTTCTTCTCGCGTTGGCGGTGTCCACATCTACAGCTACCCGAACCCGATGATTGTCCCCGTGATTGTGGTCACAAAACAATCTTACTGGCACAACAATACGCTAAGCATCGACAAACAACCGCCATTCCGATGCTAAATGACGTGTTCAACCTTCCCTACTCCAACACTTGTATCAACAACTGGTAGGACAGAGCACATGAACAAACCGCTTTCTGCCCACGATGCCTGTCTACGATGCTGGACGATGACAATCTCTATGCATTATAAAATTGCCCGGCACGCTTCAAATTGCGAAGACACTGCTATCATCAGCTCAGTCCAAAATCATCAACCCAGCATCTATCACTCTCATGTACGCCCACTCAGTAACTCGAGTCACTCGTCCTGGTCATGCTCCTGTTTCATGGAAGAATTATCGCATGGATGATGGCTCCTATTCGTCCGAATACGATGGCAACTTCAGGACTACCTACCCGTTGCGGCCTAGGATTGGAAGAACCCCCCCTTTTTATCCTGATGGTCCATATCTAGGAATGTCGCCCAATCCAAGAAGACCTGCACAACCGTTCCTACACCCTCCGGGCGTGATGCCTCGAAAGAAGGGCCCTCCTTCGCCTCTTGAGAATCCCAATCTGGAGTACAAGTTCACTTCGAAGTGGAATATTGACTACGCTACCGTGTTTCTTATCAATCGACTAGGGAAAGACAAAGATCTAGCAAATGGCATAAGCAAGGTACGCGAGAAATCTCGTCGATACGATAGGCGAGAAATCCCATACCGATCCTTCGACAGCCTTAACGACACCCTGTTCGCAGGTCGACTGAAAGATGCCATCTACCTCAAATGGGTAGATCTTGGCCCTCACGTCTCTGGCACGACGTGCAATGCTGGCGAAGGACCTGACCATCGTGTCTCTCGGATCACCCTCCTTTTGAATTCCACGTTGCACCAAGACGCCCATCCCGATGAGATACTGGCCTCATTGATCCATCACATGATCCACTGCTACTTCATCGTCACTTGCGGCCCTCAGCTCTCCGACGAAACAAAGTACGGCCGTCTCTCCCACGGCATGCACTTTGGCAAGATCATGTCGACCATCAAAGACCTCTCCGGCTCCACTGGTCGCCGCCCCCTCCCTCTCGACTTCGGCCACAATCTCGCACAAGACAGAGATTACCAATATGACAAACCAACCACCGTTCTGTCTCCCCGCAACCTCTCACTACTCCATTCTCAAATGGAGCCACGAAATCAACGCTCTCCCACCCGCAGCTTCTGCCCTCCCCATCCTAAGGCCCACCTGCCCACCCAAGCGGAAGTGGATGAGTGGTACACGAAAACCTGCCAGCCCCTTCCTACTCTTCCCAAATGCGTCCGTGGACAAAACCTCTACACGCTCGTCCTGCCCGGCTCTGAATTCCGCGAGTTTCCACGCGCAAAGGCCCCGCCGAGTCAAGAGTATGTGGAGCTCATCTACGCGGAGAAATGCGTGTATATCCCCGCTACCTCCATCTCCACGTATCCTAGTCTGGCCGGGAAGTTTGAGAAAGCAAGATGGCTCGAGATACCAGATGACACCTCCTTAGAGAGCTTCAAAACCCTTTACGAATTCCTACTCCGCGGCAGATTCAGCCCCGACCAACCACCAGATCACGACTCCGCATACCACCACAGCCATAGTCCCCCCCTCATCCGCTCCCCCATCGCGACCGCCGAGCCCTACCTCACCACCTCCATCAAAGCCCTCAAACTCGCCGCAGCCCTCAAGTTCACGGAGCTCGAATCCCACGCCCTGCACCGCCTCAACGCCCTCTCCCACACCCACGAAGACCCCCTCGCCATCCTCTCAGAGATCTACACCGACTCCCCAGACCCCCACCCGGACCTCCGCGCCTGGGCCCGCGCCTTCCTGCTCCGCCGCGAGCCCGAGCACCCCGTCATGGCCTACCTCGACCTCGCCACCGACGCCGGCCCCCCCGCGAACCTCGAGGTGCTGGAGCGCGATAGAGGTATGCAAGAGAAGTTCGAGCATCTCCTCGAGCACGGCGGCGCGTTCCACGCTGACGTGAGTACCGCGCGAACGGCGCTAGAGCGTGTGAGGGAGCGCGATGGCTTTCCTTGGCAAGCTGGGCGCATGCATCCGCATCCGTTTGATATCCCCATCCCGCCGCCCCCGCCGCCGCGCCCCATGGATGATTGGGACCTCCCGCCGCCCCCGCCACCTCCACCGCCAATGCATCCCCTGCATCCGATGCACGCTTCCTACCCTTCTTCGCTGCCTCATCCCCTGCACGGTGGCTACCCGCCGCCGCCGCTGCCGTTGTTTGACCCGTTCCCGCATCATGAGTTTGGTAGCTCGCAGCGGGAGAGGGAGGCGAGGTTGGTGGCGCTGGGATGGGGTCCTGTGGAGAGGGAGGCGGATGGGTGGTGGAGGCGTAGGAATAGGATGACAGGGCAGGTTGCTGTGAGTCGGGGGGAAGGCGGGGAATGGTTTTTGAGGGGATCTTGAGTTGAGAGCGGTGGGAGGTGATAGGAAGGGGTGGGAGGCTGGCCAACGGTATTGGTGATGGAGGCTGGTTTGCGGCGGAGGATTTGACGTTAGCTGAGTAGCTTGATATACGATTTGTGGAATTCTTGTCGGAGTTTCACGGTTGCGAGAGTATCTGACAGGTTCAGGACGATGGCGGGAAGTCGGAAAAGACAAGCTGATCTGAGTGGCTTGGTTTATGCATGTCTGGTTCGCGCTGTGGGGAATTTACGTGGCTGATTTACGGTGTTGAGGATTGAAAATCGATGAGGGTACTCGGATAGAGAATGGAGCTGGTCAAAAGCGAGACAAAGGCGAGCTGATTTGGGTGGTGAGGATTTTACATGGCTAGAATTGCGGCATCACAAGCGTTATATCAAGAAGAATTTCCATTGATAGGGCGTAGGGTGGTCTACTGGAGTAAATAGGATGTCAGAGAGCTTGGAAAAGCAAGGTCTTCTGGATTATTAGAGTTCTGGATGTCTAGTTTGCGAGATGAGGATTTTACATATCTGATCTACGGTGTCAAGAGCGTTACATCGAAAACTCCATTTCCGGATAGGCCGCAGGGGGATCACACAAGTAAGTAGCTTGTCAAAATCACGATAATGTCAGCTAATCTATCATGTCGAGGATTGAAATCCGAATTTGTAGAAAAAAGTCTCATTCAGCGATCGTAGCTACAAACACACTCCGCTACAAGTGTCCCTATTTGTGCGAGAAACGGACCCAAAAGACCACACAGCCAAGTCTCTGTCTCTGTTCGTCCTCCACGCCAATGCCAAAACAATCTGTAGCGCTGCCGCAGACCCAGTCTATGATGTGATAGCATGCCGGAAGAGAGAAAGGGACGAGAGCGTGGGCGAGAGCGTAGACGAGAATGTGAGAAGGAAAGGGCATTCCGTACCTTTTCAGAGGTCCTTCGCAAACATATCGTAAGAAGACAAGAATCAGATCGTAAAACAATGACTAGAAAAACAAACACCGGCCGTAAAGGAAAGTAAGGTGCCCTCTAAAGAATTGGGAGAACATAAGAGAAGCCTCTGCTAGTGCTGTCCGACACTAGAAAGACCCGCAGTATATGAAATACCGCCATATGTATAACAAGGCAAAACAAAAGAAATAGCCATAGAGTCTACTCCTCCTCGGACTCGTCAGTCATAGGCTCCGGAGGCTTCTCACCATTACAGAAACTCAGCCTCCATCATCTGGGTGAGATCGCCCTCCTCTTCGTCCTCGTCCTCATCCTCATCCTCCTCCCCGAGTCTGGCTTCCTCTGCCTCTTTTTCCGCCATGTACGCGGCATACGCCGTTGCGTCGTCACCGCCGTGCTTTGCGAGGAACTCCTCCATCTTCCGCGTCTCTTCTTCAGCTTGGGTGTTCAACGCCTCGTCGTGCTCCTCCGCCTTGCGGCCCTCCTCCTCAGCGCGAGCCTTCATCGCCTCATTGTAGTCATCCTGGAGTGACTTAAGGAGCTTCTTAGTGTCCTCGATGTGCTGGACGGCTAGGAGGTAGACAAGCGGCTCCTCCTCCTCGGCGTCGAGTTCCATACCGCTGTCAGCGGCCGCAGCATGAAGGTCCTTCTTGGTCATGTTGAGGAAGTCCTTGATAGACTTGGGACCTGTAGCCATGGTGTTCTTGCCGGCCTTCTTGCCACGCTTGGTGGTCTTTGGGGCGGCCTTCGGCTTCGGGGCAGCCTTTGGCTTCGGGGTGGCCTTCGATTTAGGGGCTCTCTTCTCGTTCTTGGCAGAGGCAGTGCTCTTGGTGACACGACCTCCGACGACGGCATTCAAGGAAGTAGGCTTAGGAGGTGCCTTCTTCTTGGGTGGGGGCTTGGAGGGAACAGCTGGCGCAGCGGAGGGGACGGCTGGCGCAACAGTTAGGGCTTCCTCCATCTCGTTGCCATTGTCATCTACAATTACCAGCCCGCTATACTCGACTTCTTCTTCACTGTCGTCATCGTCTTCGAACAGGTCGTCCACGGGATCTACCTCACGTGGAGGTGTTGGAAGAGGTGCAGCTAGCGCGTGGCAAACTTCTGCAGGCTCCGCGGTAGGAATTGGTGTCTGATCCACCTCCATGAACTCCTCTGTGCCCGTCTCTTGAGTCTTCATCTTCTTCAACGGGTGAATTTCTCGCTGCTTGGGCGCGTCATTGTTGAGGGTCGTGTCGAGCTCAGCACCATGCGCAGTCCGCTTTTGAGGCGGATTGAGAGTTGCAATTTGCTGAACCCGGGAAGCAGTCTTGGTATTCTTCTTCATCTGCATAGCCCACTGAGCTGCAGCTTCGCGGGCTTCCTTTGTGGCAGACGAACCTGGCTTGGCCTGAGACTTGATGGTCTTCTTCGGCCGGTCTTTGATAGCCGTCTTGGGCTCGACGACATAACTATCCAGATCTATCACCTCTGGCTCCTCTGCCTTCGCCTTCTTTTTAGGCGGTGCCATCTTCTTGGGTTGCTCCTTAGTCGCCTCCTTCTTAGGCTGCTTCTTGGGCACCTCCTCGGCCTGTACCTTAGGCTCATCATCGTCAAAGAGTATCTGAAGGGCAGCTGCGTTCGCTGACAGCCTCTGAGGGGGACTTAGAGTGGTCGTCGGAGCTTTGTTGGCCTGCTTTGCTTTCTTCTGAGCCTCCTTGGCTGCAGCCGCCGCCTTTCGCTCTGCCGCGATCCTGTCGCCCTCCTCGCAATGTCTGGCCACAGCCTCTTGCTTCCGTTCTGCTTCAATGCGCTCATCCTCCGCCTTCTTGAGCAACTTTAGTTGCTTCCGACCTGCTGCGGTACCCTTCATCTCGATGCGGACTGCGTCCGACATGCTGATCAGCTCAGTGTCAACAGAGCCGTCCTGGCGAATGCTCATCGGGGTAGTGACCCGATCAGCCGGCGCCCGAGGGGGGACGTAGTCGTTAATAGTCCTTGGGATAGGAGGGGCTTCGGCAACAGGCCGAGTCTTGGGGACAGTCGGCTTAGTGATGAAGAGCTTGGGGGCAGCACGCTTGCGCTTGATAGGAGCCTTTGGAGGAGCGGTTTCGGTGGCCTCGCTAATGTTGGGGTCGGTGGAGCCAGACATGACAAGAGGATTCATGACGAGGAAGGTAGAGGTGTGTGTTGGGAAGTGTTGGCAAGCCGGTGCTTGTGCGTGGGAAAAGAGCGGGTGGTGTGGTGGGAGTGTGAGTTGTCGAGGATGGAGTCGACAGCTGGCGCAACAGCTAGGAGATATGCCGGCGCGCTGGCGGGACACGAGGGTCCGTGGTGAATGTGAATATAGAAGAGGCCTTGAACAATGTACAGTGTTTGTACACGACGGTCGATACAAGCAAGCTGCTGGCTGGAGACTGAAAGCTGGACGCTGGGTGTCTGTGGGTGGCTGCTTGAGAACAGGGCTGGTGGATGTGGTGGTGCTTGTCCAAGGTTGGTGGAGGAGGGGTTGACGAGACTGTGAGGACGAGACTTTGGTCATGGGCAGAGGCGCGGAGAGCTTGGGCACCGTCTGCGGCAAGTAGTGAATGTGAAAGCATCTCCAAATCCGGCAATACCCGCCTCCCTCTGCCGCTCCCACGCTGTACCCTCTTCTGTGAACCTTCAACTTACCTGAAGTCTTGAAGCATTCACCTACTCCAACGCGTTCTCCCAAGCCACCGGACATGGAAATACTAAGAAGAGGCTTCTTATTTGGGAGGAACAAAACAACTGCGTATCTCTTCGAATCTACTGGCTGGTCTTTCTATATGGAAACACAATACTGTCTCACAAGTGCATTTGAATTCAGAAAGGCCAATCAATGTGTGAGGCAGGCTACTGTATTTAACGACGTTGAGAGGGAATCGAGCTACCCCCCAGGAAGCTCGAGATAGTAGAAATTCAAGTATGGTTATGGCTCAAATGAGAAGAAACAAAACAAGATCCTCTTCAATATCCCACACAAGGTGGAAGTATCAATGAGGATGACCAGTCCCGAGCCGAAGCCCTCGCCACCAGAATCTTTCTGGTGACTACATAGAAGTTTTTATCTATGATTCCGGAAAGTTGGAAAATCTCTGCATGTATTTACAGAGAGTGTGTCGAATGCGTCGACCAGCTAAATGTCGAAGACAAGCGCGAGGCGATGGGCGGAGATATCAGTCGACAGTATCTCGAAAGCGCCGCGACGTCAAGCAGTTTTTTGTCACTTGCCTGATATTGAGCCAAACAAAATTGTTCGAATGGTGAAGTACTCCAACAACTTATAAGTGGATCCAGGTTGTGTACCCAGATCGCGAAGCCAGCAGCCAGTGTCTTTATTAACCCCGGAAGGCATAGTCGTCGCGGAGCGTGAAGCACTTTCCGTGAAAGGTCACCAGTGTTTCATAAATTCTGGAGCGTATGACCCTGCTGGGAGAACGAAGCGTTCGCTGCATACTGGGCAGCCCGGAGGCCCAAAAGTGCGCGCTCGGATCGCATCGCCATCCTCCTTCCATATCGTCGACGCTGGTACAGAGTCACCATATCGAACCCCTTTGCCGTCTCTTGATATCATCGAGAGCCCTCTCCTAGCTTGATCAACAATCGAGCCCGACTCATCATGCCGTTCCCATCCTACGTCCACGATGCGTGAGATGCGTACTACGCCAAAGCACAAGAACGAGAGGATCTGATCATGGCCGACCTTCAGGCCTTACGAGCGGCAAAGGTTGCTTACCAGGCCCGCAAGGCCCAAGACGCCCGCAAGGCCCAAGACGCCCGCGACGCCCAAGAGACCCGCGAGGTCGCCGCCTCATCTTCGACAGGCGCAGATGCCTCGAACATGTCGCAGAACAGCGCTGTGACAGACACAATCCCCTCAAACGACAATGAGCTTGCGACTAGAGGGCCATCAGTGGAGCGAGAAAGCGCTTCACTCACGACTGATCTGCATCATAGCGATGCAATGGTAGTGCAACGATCATTGAAGCGGAAGAATGCTTCAGCTACGGAACCTCGGCAGTACGACTGCGACAGACCGCTCCAGGCTTTTCTTCGCGGACGCGATTAGAAATCCATCGTTGCATACAGAGAAGCGACCACAGCGAGAGAAGCCAGAGGATCTCGCAATCATGCCAGTCCTGAGGCTGTGAGACGAACTGCCAGAGGATACGGAGAAGCACCATAAGCCTTCCTATGCGGACGCGGTCAGAAGCCCGCCGCTGCGACCAGAGCACCGCCTAAGACCGGAACAACCAGAGGACTTCGCGATATTGCCATTCCTAGCGCTGGCGGATGATTGGCCAGAGGATACTAGGAAGCCTGGACAAGAGGCAGACCAGACTGAGGACGAAGATCCGCCTCAGCAGAGCAGCCGGGCTCAATAAGTTGCCGGGACTCCTAACCACGGGCGGTGGCCGTTCTGAACACACAGGCTAGACTCTCCGTCTCCTTCTCCGCCGACAACCGTCAGATCGTCTCCGGCTCCCGCGGCCGAACCATCAAGCTATGTAACACCATTAGTGGGTGTCGTGCGTTCGATTCAGCCCGAACCCCCAGAACCCCGACCCTCTCACCTAATCGAACTTGGTAACAATACTGAGTTGCTCAACGATTCCAACTTGGTAATAAATTTGAGTTGCTCCACAGTTTCAACTTGGCAAGAAAGCCAACGATCTCAACGAATCGAACTTGGTAATAACACCAAGTTACTCGGCGATTCCAACTTGGTAGCAACACTAAGTTGCTGACTGGATCAAGCTTGGTAAATAAACCAACTTTCTCAACGATTCGGAACTTGATCATAAACTTGAGTTTCTCAACAACAAGTGCCGAGTTACGAAGAGAATTCCGTAGCCGGCTTCCGGTAGTCAAAGAAGACTACTACCCCGTTCGAGCTTGCACTTCTGCGTAGTGCTGGGGACTAGTAGCCTTCGGGCGAAGCTAAGGCAAGCTCAATCGAATCCTCAGATCTGGAACCGGACGACGTGGATGGGCGGAGGAGTTGTGGAGTAAGGTTGAGCATATTCCGCATCATTGTTGCACCCCACTTCTGAGGAAGTTGCGTCTACCCTCTCGCTTCTAGCACTGTGGCTGTCCGCCGGCAGCCCTCTAACACCAGGGGTTTAAGCTCCATCTCTAAGATACCAGCAGCAGTTGATACAACGGGGAGTCGATGGACTGGGCGCGGATGCTCTGGGCGATGTCAGCTTTGAGGCCTTTCTCGTCATTGAGGCTTCCGGCGCAGCTTGTGCGCTCATTGGCCACAATGGTCAGTACTCCGAGGTAACTTGTTGGGACAATGGATTTTGCGGAAGAAGCCATGCCGCTGCTTACAAGGCTGCTTCAATGGATGTGGTGTAAAGAAGCCAAAGAGGATTTAGAGTGCTGCTTTAGACTGTCTTGTCTCAACGTCAGTGCGCTTTCCCACTTAGGTTTGAGATGCCCAGGCATTTTGCTCCATCCTTTGCGAGCAGTAAGTGATTGATCCATATTGGTCATTGGGATCACTCGACATATAATTTTGCAATCAGTTTTAAGATGTATTTCATACGCTCGAGTCTTAATGTTCGTCTTCATTTCGTCTTCGGTCTGTCTTCTCGTACATATACAGCCCCCAATGGCGCCACCTCACTTGCTGTTCGGAGGAGTACTCACATCTCTCCCTAAGCAAATAGCATAACGAGTGCCGCCATCCCCCCAGCAGCCCCCACGACCGCCGCGCCGGTCCTAGTGACCGCACCGCCGGCAGACGTTGTGCTGCTCGCCGGAGGCTGTCCGGCCACTGAACCAACCGAGCTAGACGCTGTCGTTGCAGTCGTCGGCGCCTTGGTAACAACAGCCGCACTAGCTAAGCTCGAGGGAGACGACGAAACTGCCGAGTCGGCGGCGGAGCTGCCCTCGATCAGCGTCCCCACCAGATTCCAGTACGCCACGAAGGAAGACACGTCGCAGTGCAGGTTTGTGAAGGTCGTGAAGGTGTCGATGCCGAGGGAGAGGGAATCGGTGGCGCACCACGCGGACTCGGTGTTAGAGCTGCAGTCATGTAAGCAAGAGTAGCGTTCGTTGATTGATATCATTTTGCGTTAAACGGAGAAACGGGCCGGGGAGTGGACGACGAGGGCAGAACATTTACATACCAAGCAACCACCTGAGAATTTGTTGCGCATTCCGGGTTGGCCGCGCACGAGCCTATGTCCGTGTAGTCCACGCAGCTGGTGAAAATAGCGCAACCTGTCACGGCGCCGGCAGACTGGCCAGCGCAGCAGCCCCACCAGTCGACCGTCGTATTGTAGCCGCACACGCCACCGTTGTGGCAGGTAAAAGATACCCAGGGCTCGTAGCTCGCGAACCCGCAAACACTTGGGTCTCGTTTTCGCAGTTCAAGAAGGGGGTCGCCGGTTGGTTTTGGCGTGAACCCGTTCACGGAGTAGTCCTCGAGTGTTGGCGTAGCTCTTGGAAATTTATTGTTAAAAGCCGTTGCAAACGACGCGAGGCCGACGACTATTAAAATACGGTGGTGAAGGGAATACATGGTGGTTTGCGGCACAGACAAATTGCAGGATGTGTAGATGTAGGAGTGAAGGATTTGGAGAGATCAGCTGCTGGTGAATGCATCTTGGCTTTTGTATTTTTCGCCCGTAGCTCCAGTCTATGAGGCGCTGCCGTCTTTGGTTTAACGTTGCTGAAGTTGGTGGACCTAAGCTTGAAGTCCACAACCGCTTTGGCAAAGCTTCATTTGTTGTGTATCTGAGTGTTTCTTCGACATCAGGAAGGGGAACGCTGTGGCGTATTGGCTGTGGCGTATTGGCTGTGGCGTATTGGCCGGGCCAGATTGGTTGAAATTAGCGAATTACCGCTGAGAGCGCTTCGATGGAGGTTAAGCTACCACTCACGGTGAACGCTTGAAGGCCCAGCCACGCAGCCTCACGTTGTGTTTCGTCTAGTGTGTGCACGCTCCTCCTTCACTGCGTTGGAAGCGAGCTGACCTCACGACTGGAAATAATTTGGCTCGCCAAGCCCGCTAAGCCAAGTTGGGTCATGCACACACTAAACTACGCTGCGTCCAGCGATCCAGCGCAGTGTTAACGCCACAGGGGAAATAAGTGGAGTTGGCGCGGAGAATGCCCCTTTCTAGAATACATCTTACCGGGCTTGAGCTGAATTCATGGAAAGTCTGGTACTTTGAAACGTTCCTTTGGTAGATTGCCCTCTTTTACGGCTTGCCAGACGCAAATAGAGGCTGTATATACCCATTCGTAAGTCAGCTACACTGTGGCTACAACGCATTGGGCCACTTTTTTGACCGTGATAAGGAGGCGTTGTGCACAGGCACGATTTCAGCCAACCACAAGTTTTTCCAGAGCCAAGTTGAGTCGACAAGAGGCCGTCGCTAGGGCGCCAGCTTTTAAAATCGCACGAAAATGATGACTCCCAAAGGGGTCGCATTTTCACTCTAGAAGTCGACTGGACATAGTTCAAGATCCCTTGTGAATACGCCGGGCGTGCAAAAGGCGAAGGCGATTTTGCAAGCTACATATTAAAGGGCAAGTTTACTCGAGGCTTGAGGGCCGGAACTGGAGCCTGGGAAGTCTGGAACCTTCTGAGGCTTAATACTGGGTTACGGCCTAGGGCCGAACTTAGGCTTGCTCATTTTACACTGCCACAAACCCTTCTCGATGCAAAAATGTGAAAGTCCATCGGAAACGCCGATGAGTGCTGCGGAAACGTCAGCCTCTGGCCGTGGACCCCGGAACCAACCTTCCCCAGCCTGCTCCGTTGCACTGCCACAGACTCAGGCACAGAAACTGGAACCAGGCGCTAACAAGCTGCTCGACTCACAACTCAGTACTGCTTACTCATGGTTGAAACTGCACTTATGCAGGTGTGAAAACAGAGCTCGAATTTATAGGATTGTAGATAAAAGGCAGCTAAGTAGGCATAGAGAGGAACACCTCGGCAGAATTAGTTTCTAAAGCCCATCCGTTCTGGCGGCAAATGCCTCCACTATCGTAGGGCATTATCAGTAAGGGTGGCATTCCTAGATGCAGCATGTATCTATCCATACGAGATCAAATCCGTCCGCGGCAGCCACTATGCAGCATCTTCAATTTTGGCGTATCTCTTCCCCTCGAGTAATTTCGTGACTCTGAAGGTCTTGGAATGTGACTTCGTCTGCTCCCCATGTAGAGATGGGAAGAAAGATGAGACGAGAGGGAAAGATTGATGGGACGTGCGGGGATTAAGCTAAACCCCTTTCATCGCGGCCAAAATAAACACCGAGCCGCTCTTCCCAACTTCGTTTCGTCTCATCTTCTCTTTTCTCCCACCAACCCGTGAAGATGTGATGCCAACATCCTATCTGCCCATCCATCAATATGGCAGACCCCGAAGATGACCGCCGTGCTGTGGAGCTGGAACTCCTGTACGCCATGTACCCCGACCAAATTACCTTCACAGAAAAGTCCAGGGAACTCAAATTCGCCCAAGAAACCGCTGCACTGATCCTTCGTCTTCCAGAAAGTTATCCCAGCTCTGGATTCCCAGAAGTTGTATCCGCAAGCGACACGTTCAAGACCGACCTGCGAAATCGGATGAAAGCCGGGATTGCCAATCTCGAGCTGGCAGAGGGCGAGGAATCTCTGGACGCAATCATTGCCCAATTCCTGGTTCTCCTGGATCAAAATAAGGCCACTCATGATCAATTGCACACCGATACCTACCGTGAGCGTATCCCAGGCTCCAAAACCGTCGTTATCTGGCTGCATCATCTCTTGGCGACTTCGAAGCGTAAAATGGCACTCAATCCCGCCATTCCTGGGGTCTCTGGTATCACCAAACCCGGATACCCAGGCGTAATGATCTTTTCTGGGCCGGTGGCTGCAGTAAATGATCACGTGAACACGCTGAAGCAGGAGAACTGGCAAGCTTTCCAGGTGCGCTACGAGGAAGAGGGGCAGCTTTGGGAGTTTGAACATCTGAGAGGGATCAAAGAGGTGGAGACGATGGGAGAGGTCGTCAGAAGCATTGAAGTTGATGGAGCGGGAAGAAAGGACGAGTTCCTTCAGGCTGTCGGGATCAAATGAGGCTGCGGATGGTCGGATCGGCTTTCAATCCATGTCTATAGGTGCAGTACATTATCTGAGGCTCGTGTTCACTTTTATGATGCTACGCGGCTAGCTACACCGGGGTCTTAGGGATCTGAACAGCATGTTAGTCGCGCAACAAGGAGATGACGGTAGACCACTTTCTCCTCTGGACCAACCCTTTGCGAAGGCAGAAAGATCATAGAGCTGGCATTTAGCGATCAGGATGGAGAACGCAACGAAGTAGTCTTATAAGCGGAGAATCAGTGCACATAGAGTCATGATTAAGAACTTTATGAGGCTTCATTCCGACCGGAAAGCACCGCGGTCCGAATATCTCGAACATGGAACTCGTCATCTAGTGGTAAAGCAATCGAAGTACCAACCAAACACGTAAAGCTCTCCATACCTCCTTCAACGGCATCCTCTCTTTACAAGGAGAAACTACAAGACATGTCCTCCTTGAAGCTCCGATGCACCCCTATCAACAACTTTCCGTCCGTCCTCTTGTCGTTCAGTTCCATCACTCCTCGCTCATATTGCGTTCTCCCACGGGCTGAATACAGGGTACAACGGGAAAACGAACGACCATGAGATCTTCTAAACTTCCGACAGCCGAGAGCTGAATTTGGAGAGCTCGAGAATCATTTCCGCTGATTCGAAAGACTGGTAGCATGGAATTCCTGCTTGCGATCATCGACGCTGGTTGTATTCGTCTTGCATACGCCGAGCGTATTGTCTTGCCGCCCTGGACGATTGGCGGTTTGCATTAGATTCAACGCCGGTGCCACTGCCATGGGTGCCGGAGTACTGGTTCTGAGCGCTACTGGGGTCCTGAGGTCCATGGGCTGGTAGAAGGTTACCGCTTGGCGCTTCTAGGACAGCGTACTTGCTATCTTTCAGCGTGAGCAATCTGGTCAGCTCTTGCGCTGGAGCCATCTCATCCATTTCTCCAGCCTCGTCAGCCACAGCACTTGGTTGCTCCACAGATACTCCTCCTTGATGGATGTTGGGATTGCCTGCAAGCTCGGAACGACGTCCCGATGGATCCTGTTGCGTCGGCAAAGTCTCTTGGGCATCATTTGATGGCTCCGCAAGACTTGCTTGGTGCGTTTGCACTTCTTTTTCAAGATACTTGATCCTCCTCGCCTGCTGGAAATTTTCGCGCTGCAATGCTTGCTGCTCTGCTTTAAGGCGCGCCACCTCCGCTGTAACACGATTGGCCTTTTGTTCTGCGGCATATTTCTTATTCTTCTCTGCGATCCATAGATCTCTCCAGTGACGGGCGTCATCCTGGCACTCGGCCAACTCTGATGCTAGGCGGTCTTTCTCCTCCTGCTCTGTGAGGCATTGATCTCTCCAGATGCGGCCGTCGAGTTGGCATTCAATCAACTCTGATGCCTGGCGATCTTTTTCCTTCTCTGCCTCTTGTCTCTTCTTATACGCTCTCTTCCATAACGCATCACGATCATAAAAGAGTCGGAGGTCGATATCTCCTAGCGCTGCTAGCCGTGCCAGTGTGTCGGGCTGATAGGCATAGACATACTTCAGATCCTGGACCAACTCCCATCGTCCGTAGTTGAGCCTTTCGAACTCTTCCTCAGAACAAGCTACATGGAGATCATTGCTGGCTCTGATTGCGCGGTCTCTTAGTGCCGGGTGAGCTCTAATCGGAATAAGGCCTTGGTCTCTATATCGTTCGGTGTGCTCGGGAGGTTGACGGTCGATCAATTCTGGAAGAAAAGTCAGCGTCGCGTCTCAATCATGTCGAGATGGTTTCACTCACGTTCATGAGAGGCGTTTCCTTGTCCTGGACCTCGACCCCGACCCCGGCCGCGCCCAGACATTTTGCGACAGAGTGAAAGGGCAGATCTCTCAAGGAAGTAGTTCAGGCCATGAGTGGTTGTCTCGACTGAAGTGCAAGAGGAGGGAAAGAGGTGTGGTTGCGGTGGAAAGTGAGGAGGTGAGGTTGGACTTAAGTCGGTCGGCGGGCGCTAACCCGTTTAGGACGCGGCCATCCAAAATGTGTCCCATATGCATAGCACACATCGGGTCCCAATCACTTTGTTGTAAGTAGAGACTCACGATAGAAGGCTATGTGCACTTGCTCACCGCTTCTATTCTAAGTTCCTCCGACGCATTTTCCAGAGTCGGCGTTGTGCATGTCACTTCTTGGTCTGCCGTTCTTTGGGCCTTCATTACTCTACACTAGCTTCTCCAATGCAAGGAAAGAACCATGGTTGGTTCCTGCAAAGGCTACCTCGAGGCAAGCATTCATACTTCATCATTCAACTCTGAAGACACTCAACATTCAGCATCTCCATCGAACCCTTACGAAGGTGGATAATTTCCAATCGTCCCCGAGCCAGTACCCGAGACGTTGCTGCTATGATCCAAGCGCGACGAATCTGTTAGTAACGAGGGCCAATTGATGCGTAGGGTCGGTGCAGCAATAGCGGACGATGGTGTTTCAGCGACTGACATCTGTTTGGGGGTCGGCTTGGAAACGTTGTTGTTTTGACTCAATTGCGACGAGACTGCTTGCGACGAACCTCGATCTTTCCGCAGAGACGGCGCAACAGTAGCGGCCGACGATGTATCAGCGACTGATTTACGTTTGCAAGTTGGCTCCGAGACGTTGTTGTTCGGGCTCAAACGCGACAAAGCTGATAGCAACGCATGTCGACTGTTCCGCAGGTACGGTGCTGTAGTAGCAGGCGTTGACGTGTCATCGACTGCTTTTCGCTTGAGGGTCAGCTCGGAGCTGGCAGTGGGTACTAGTCCAACAGCCGATGCCTTCGCAACCTTTCCAGCACTAGACATTGAGGTTGCTGTAGCGGCTGGGAGCCTTGTGGAGGCTGCAGCTCTCGTCTCTCCGGTAGGTCTGGATGCCGTCATTCGCAGCTAAAGTTGGTCGGGTCAGCTCTGTATTCTCAATGCTGCAATCTCTATTTCTGATGAACACTTTCTAGATTTGCCGCTGACCATCTCGTTCAGCGGGGGCAAATTCTTGTTCTTCCATATGAAGGACTCTACAAACCACTTCCTAGTCCTCTCAAGCTTCTGCCATAGCTCACGATTAGACTTCGCCTGGATTTCCACCTCCGCACGCAAATGAGAAATTTCATGTTTCGCCGTCTGCAACGAGAAGCGCAGTTGCCTTGATTTCAACTTCAGATCGCAGCCGAGTGTTCTCTTCCTCGAATGTCTTGGAGGAAGCCTTGTACTCATTCTTCCACTGTATTGCACTTGCAAGCTCTTCCTCCAGCTTTTCCTTTTGCTTCTGCATGTCACCCATTCGTACCGTGAAAGTCCCGGTAAGTAGCCGAAACTTCTCCCTCCTTTCAGACATCTTATCGTCCTTCGCTCGAAGAAGAGTGTCCTTTTTGTACAGCTGCGCTTCAAGCACTTCGATGACGTCACGAAGCTCCCGTCGAGGGGCTTCAGCAAGAGCCGCTTCCGGATAGGGCTGGTAATCTTCATGGTGATCGTCTTGCTCGCGAGATCCTCGTATATGCGCTTCGATTGCGTCCGGTGTGAGGCGAAGGTACGATGAGATTACACCGTCTGAGTACGATAGGTGCGCCTCGCGTTCGGCCTCAAGCCAGCGTTCGAAATGCTCTTCAGCGTCTGGGTCCGCCATCTATAGTCCATGTTAGCGCCTCAATCGATGTTCTGAAGTTGTTAATTACCATACACTTGCGATAGCAGTGAGGATCGCCGCTCCTCCGGATACGACGGTGGAGGGGTTTCCAAGGTTGTTTGTTTGGTGGAGCGGAAGAGGCCGTAATGTTGGGGTTTTGATACCAGAGAATTCTCGGCAAGTTTCGTGGAACATAAAGTGGCAGTCGATTCTACCTCGTTTGATGTGGTCGTAAAGCTATCGGGCGAGTCAAAGCTGTTGTTTTCCGATTCACAATTACAAACCATGGGACTTCAGGCGGTGCTAGGTAAGTGCCCCGAGTGGGTGTGTATCAAAAGTATAGGGAGTGTAGACTGCAAATGGTAGGTGAGGTAGCTCAGAGGTAGCGTCAAACTGCGCAGACTTGGACTCTTGGACCTCGAGCATGACATGACACTCATTCACAGCTTCAAAAATTGTATGAATCTGCAGTATTTCTATTACTACTGCAGCTAACATCTGAAGCCCTACCCCAAGCCATACAACTTGCTCAAGAAAAGCCGACGGGGTATTCCTCCAAGATACAGTAAGAGAACCAGAATCACCAACCTTTTAAACCCAGTCATCCCAAGAAGTCTAGATCCGCAGTCAGAGGAAGAACCAGCATGCCAATACAGGCCTGTTTCAGACTCGCCGTCCAAACAGAACTGTATGGACACAGCATCGACAAAGGGGATACATACCTGTCTCAACATCATTCAAGACCGACGGCGGAGCAGAGCCAGGTCTTCATTCTTCGAGTTGAGCATTCCAACGATCCTTCTCATGACGGGTGATCTTCTCATAATACTTCCTACCGCCTGGGCCTTTTCGAAGGGTCATCTCTGCGCCGGTGTTGGTAGTGAAACCATCGTACAGCTTCGTATCAGGAGGGGCCTGGAATCAATCAGTATTTCATGCAAACTAAACTCGCCCCGCAAAAACCATGAAAGTTTACCGGTGGATCATCTGGCTCTTGAAGAGCCTGGAACTTGTTCGCAGCTGGCTTAGGCTTCTTCCCCTTCGCGCCCTTCTTGCCCTGGACAACGGTGAAGTTGGCGTTGGTATCCAGGTTCTGGGCGCTACGTTCTGCGAGCTGCTTCCTGAGCTTCTCCTCGCTCTCGGCCATGAGGTCTGCGGAGATGTTGAGGGCCGCAATCTCGCTCTGAAGCTCCTCAATCTTCTTGTCCTTCGCCTGGACGGTCTCGTACAGAAGATCGTTGGCCTTGAGCTCACTTCCAGACATCGAATACACAGGCGCCACGACTTCCTCGATACCTTTGCGGACCTGCAGATGGCGAGTCTCTTCCTCATGCTTCAGCTTCTGCTCCAGTTCGGTGGCGACGGCTCTGGACGTGTCGAGCTTCTGCCATGTCTTCTCCTTCAGCTTGCTTAGCCTGGCAGCTTCCTTCGTCATCTCCGCGACCTTCTTCGTCAGCGCGTTGGCCTCCCGCTCTTTGTTCTGGAGCTTGACTTTGAGGTCTCGGTGCAGCTTTGCTTCTGCTTGAATAGCAAGATCCTTGTTATCGATCACGACGTCCAGAGCTTTGATGCGCTTATTCAGACCCTCGACGTCGGCTCTATGCTGTTTCTTCTGGCTCTCGATATGCCGATCCTTTGCAGCGACTTCCTTCTTATTGAATACTTTGATTTCAATAATCTTCTTGTCCTTGGCTTCGAGCTCTTCTTGGCACTTTTGCAGTTCCTTCTGGAGACCATCACAGCAACACTTGCTGACTTTCACGGTCTTGGGAAGCTCAGCAATGATCTCATCGCGCGCTTTGATCTCCATTCTCAATCGTCTGAGCTCGAGTCCCTTGGTGAAGACCATGGCTTCCTGCTCGCTGAGGCTGGCAATGGTCTTGTCACGGGCCGCGATGGTCTCTCGCAGTTGCTTCGACTCGGCAGTGTTTGCGATGAAAGCTTCCCGTAGGGTACGGACCTCCACTTCCAAGGCTGGGATGCGAGAGGGCGTGGAAGCCGAAGCAGGTTTAAAGCTAAAGTCGATGGGCTCGGCCTGCGCCGGGGAAGAGAAGACTGCGGCGGTGCCAAACTCATAGGTAGACCTCGACTCCCAGGCAGCGGTGGTGCTCGTATCGGAAACGGGATCCATGTTTACGGCGGACGGGCACATATCTGGGTCGTTCGGCTCCGCAGTCGACGACGGGTAAGGGAAATTGATATGCAGAGGCTCAAGAGGCGAGGACGGGCGATGGTACGGTGGTGGTGTTGAGGGTCGAGTGTTTTGTTGTTGTTTTGGTTGTCGCTCTGGCGAACGGTGTTTATCTTCGTCTGTTTGTTTTGGCTGCGCGAGTTCGCGACTGACGGCTTTCAGTGCGTCGTCTTGAAATGGTGAATTGCACGCACTTACCTTCCAGAATTGCCCATCTTTCCGCGGTTTCCCACCGCAAGGCGACGGTTTCACTGCCCTTTGTTATCACCATGTTGTCAGCGACTAGTCCGAAGCGCGAGAGACGGAGTTCGTGGGCGGCTTCTTTAGCGTCGCCTTGAAGACGTAGGCAAGGTGTGTTTGGAGCTCTTTGTTGATGACGTACTTGCGGTCGTGCGGTGAGGTGGGCGTGGATGTTGAGAGATCAAGTTGTCGAGTGTGGACGGTGGGGTTGTTGGTTAAGTCTAGTATCACGCGAGACGGTGAAGAGCTCCAAGAAGCAGCTCATATCTCCGCTACTACCCGACCTCTTTACGCCGCTCTCACCCGAAGAATTTGCACTTTCAAGTTCGCTTGTCGTAGGTACAGTGCCTTCTAGAGGTATCCGTACACTTTCCTGCCACTGTCTGCGGTTCAACCTACTAATAGAACCCGGGCGCAGCGGATAAAATTCCAATCTGCGTACGCCCAGTTGACGCCGTCTGGGGTAGCCTTGCGAGTTTACTACATGCCGAACTTCTCTCTTTTCTAAAACGCTGAAAATACTACGAGGTTCCTCACGTAGCAGTAGACGAGTGTACGGATTCCTATGATGAGGCATTGTAGAGATCGATCCGGGCAAAGGTTCCTGCGTCTCCGCCTCGCCTTCCTCCAACCAAGCTTTGAGTCGCAAATAAGAAGAGCTGCGCCATCCACTTCACTCGCCCGCAACACGTCTACGCCATCTTTCACAACGACGAGATCGCCAGACTAGAGGCTCAGCTCCCAGCCATCCGGGATGGGGCGAGGCTAGAGTTCCAGGAAGAGCTAGCGAAGACGAAAAAGCAACTAGAAACAGAGCATCCGGCCAGGTTGAAGCTGGAAGAGTCTGAGAGGAAACTTCTGGCCAGCGAGACAGAGCTAAGGCAACAGCTTATCGACAAACGCGCCGACAACCAGGCTAGACAGCGCAACGACCCGCACGTTTTCCAAGGAGCTCAGCGCCCCAATGCTGCTCGAGCAGTGGACGAAGATGACGAAGACGCAGACGAGGACGATGGGGATGGGGCCGATGATCCCGAAGTGGCGGCACCTATCGAAAAGAAGCGCAGGCGATAGGCGGAGAAAGCGGCGGAGAAGGGAGGCCGCAGGAGGCGGAAGGGGTGAACTCTCCTGCTACCTTGTTTGAGTATTGTACTAGTAACCAACCAACACACTCTACTCTCTAGACCTGTTCCTCGCATACTCGTGCCGTGATCATACCTGCGCGCTGCGGCACGGCCTTGCCAACCCATGAAACACTTGCCCTATAGTAACTCTTCCTGCTCTTCGAAACATGCCATAATCATACCCACGCGCCGTGGCACAGCCCTCCCATTCCCCTGAAACACCTCCAGCATCAAAACACCCCCCTGCCTTTCGCCACATCATCCAACGCCAACCCCATCACTACCCTTCCAGTCCCCTTCCTCCCCAAACCATCTCTTAAACCCCATCCCTCCCCCACCTCCCCCGCGCCTCACGCAAAGATGCACCACCAGCTCTCGGTCCTAGTAGAAGGTCCCGGCCTGACCCCGACCGCCCGCTCCCACTGGTCCTTCCTCCTCTCCACGCCCCCGCACCACCTCGGCCTGCTCCTAAACGTCGTCGTCCTCGACCACGCCACCTTAACCTACGGATTCGAAGCCCGGAGCGGCCATCCGGTGACCACCACCTCTAGCGAAGGGCGCGTCGTCATCGCCGACATCCCGGCGAACAGGTATCGGGAGGTGGTGGAGGTGGTGAGTAGGGAGGCAGCGCCGAGGGATGGGGTGGTGAGTTTACTGTAGTTTTTTGATTTGAGGCGCCTAGGCTTTCTTGTGGGAATTGGAATGGGAATGGGAAAGCTGATAAGTGGCAGGACCGCTGCCAAGACTGGATCCTCAGCGCGCTTATTAGTCTAGAAGCCGAGGAGCTGGTTCCCGCGGGCACGGCCGCGCTCGTCTCAGAGATGGTTGGGGAGACGGCTGCGAGTGTCGCTGCGAGGCCGGGGGAGAGGTGGATCCCCTCTGGGCCAGGTTAGAGCTAGGAGGTGTTTTCTTATAATACGGTACTACCGAACGGATCTGATATCGAGCTTTTGGTGTTATTACATCGCTATTTGAGAAGCTGCACCGTCTAGCTAGCTTATCCATCGCAGCCTGACAGAGCCGTACCCATAAGCCCAGCTCCAATACGCGGGTATCTATTCATAATCATACAATCACCCCTTTTCTGCAGCCTTCATCCTTCCATAATAACATCACCATCCCCATCGACATCCCCATTTTCACCCTCGTCATGCTCACCAACCTCATCCGCACCATCCTCAACACCGCTTCCATCGTCCTCCCCACCACTACCCGTAACCCCTGCCAACTCCAACAACGCCCCATCCCACTCCCCATCATCCTCCGCCGCCGTAATCGGATACCCGATATTAATCCCACTAACCTGTGGCCGCGGCTTCCGCCACCCCTTCGGCGGGCCCGTCTTCTTCTTCGCCTTCTGCGCCGCCGCCTCCACCTCCCTAATCTTCCTCCGCTTCTCCACTTCCACCTTTCCCGCGTCCGTCGTGCCGAGCACGCACCACCAGTAATCGCCCGGCATCACCCTAGACCCATCAGCGGAGAAACTTGCAGCACCAACATCCACAAGCCAGCCAACGATCCGTTCAATCTCCCACCTCTCCAAGATCTTCGCGAGCGCAACGGAGAGCGAAGCGACAGACGCCGGGGCGCGGAGGACGAGATGGCCCAGCACAGCCACGACGGCGCGCTCCCACCACGCGTACACAAAGCTTTCATTCAGGTCGCACCAGATGGGGATCTTGCCGTCCTGGCACAGCGGCGGTGGCACGATGGAGACGTCCCAGCCGACCCCGAGGCCCTTGTTCTCGGCAAGCGGGTTACCGAAGCGGTAGGCGGCCGTGGGGACGAGGTCGAGGCCCCAGAAGATGTGCTCGCGCGACATGGCGACGGCGCGGTAGTTGCTTTCGGTCCAGCCCCACACGGAGAGGCGCGGGAAGGGGTTGCCGATTGTGCTGTCGACGGCGGGGAGGTGGGGGACGAGCTTGGCGCGGGCGGTGGAGAGGAGGGTGGTGATGACCATGAGGGCGCCGCTGGAGAGGGTGAGGGAGATTGGGTGACGGGCGTCTGGGTTGAGAGTGGGTGTCGCGGATTCTGTGTCGATGCCGGACATGGTGACGTCGTTGTCTTTGTCGGCGGTTGGAGCGCTGAAGATTTCGTCGAGTTGTTGCTTGAATAGCACGGCGTCGTTGAGGTTGTCGATATCCCAGACGCGGTTGAGTTGCTTGTAGAAGGCTGGTGAGAGGGTGAAGTCGTCGCCAAGCAGTGGGTTCTTCCCCTTCTTGAGAAGCTTGAACGCACCGTCGCCTCTCAGGGAGGATAGTGCTTCGTCGATATAGTCCTCGTCGAGCTTGCTAAGCTTCTCGTTAACGGATTGCACGGCATCGCTGCCGACTGGTGCACCATTGGCAACGCTGGCTCGAAGCCACGATTTCGCTTTGAGCAGCTCTTCCTTCATAGACGGATCACCAACTCTAGGAACCTCGAATTTCTCGATCGGCACCGAGTAGACATAATCAGCCACCTCTCGCTCTCTGATATATGTCTGCATCGTGCCATCATACCAATGGTCCTGGAAGTCAGTCTGCTTGGGCAGCTCCTCGACGGTATAGTGATCGTAAATCTCTGCTCTATCCTCGGGAAGCAGAATTGATCGACTTGATTGCTTCAGCGTATTCCGGGCCCAGTCAACCAGCTCAACCCAATCATAGCTATCCGGATCGTCGAAATCAAACGTCGGCGCTTGACCCTTCTCGTACGCCTCAATGAAATGCTGTTGGAATTGCTCCGTCAATCTATCGACCAATGCTGTGCAACGCGACTTGACAGTGCTCCAGCGTTTCTGGAAGGTGGACATGTTGAACTTTGGATGGTTCTTGAAGACTTTGCCAATAATCTTCCAGTCGACGTTTTGTTCGATACCGCCTGCTAGAACCTTGGAAACCACAATAGTGTACAGAAGCTTGTCTGTGGCGTCGTTATCGATGACGCAACGAGTCAGACGCCGAGTACGTCGTGTAGGTCTCTTCTTTGGCTCAGAATCAGCAGTATTGGGGTCCACAGGTCTAGCGGCAGCCTTCTTTCTTGTACGCTTCGGTCCTGGCGGAACAGTATCAAGATACGCAAGCTGAGAAGCAGCATTCTCGGAAATTGCTGCTTTCGCCTTCTGGAGAGCGGTTCTCGGCTTCTTGAGTCCGCTTTGCTTGGTCTGTGTGCCATTTGCATGGGAGGAAGATTCTCCCGGAAGATTAAAAGTGACCCGCCTCTTCTTAGCAGCAGGACGCTCGACCGCACCGACATCTTCAATGGCGCGTTTCGTAGTGAAGGCCATTTGACCGTTCTCAGAAGACCCCTCATAAGTGTACCACACTGTGCCAGGGACATGTTTATGGCCTTCTATTCCAGCACGACGACGACGCTCTTGCTCGGCGCTCTCTGCCGCTGGGCGTTCGATATCCTGGCCATTCGCAACGACATGCTTTCCAGGCATGGTGAGATTGATGAAACAGAATTCCGCCTTCCCAGATACCTGAGACTTTTGCACTAAATAGTCGTGTCGGAAATCCCAAGAAGCAACCTGGTAGACATCCATGAAGTATTTCTTGTGATCAGGATCGACCAGCCAATCGTAGTCTTCATGATCGACGGCGGGCCTGAATCGCGGGAGTTTTTGAGCAGTGATGTCTTCGAGACATCGCGGAAATGGAGCCTTTGTGGGCTGGGGGCTCTCCTCTGACGGACTCGAGACTGTAGACTTCTTTCGTGATACAATCTCGTCGGAGAATGTCCCAATATTGGGGTAGAAGGTAACAGATGGGTTCTTCCAGAATGTTGTGGCCGCATGCTGTCTCCTCTTGGAATATCGTGTGGAACCATCGGTTTCATGGCGTTCTGTGAAAAACTCCCTCGAAATCTCTTCCAGATCTGAATCGTCTGAGTATTTATTGGACGGCGAGGTACCTTCTGGAGTGGAAAGAAAGATCGGACTAGGAGCATTGATGTCACCCTGCCTAGAAACTGATGTCTCGGTCTCAGGGCTGAGCGAATCACGCTCAGTGTCATCATCGTTATCAGAAGAACAACTGTCGGACAGGAAATGCCTCGATCCATGAACTTCCTCTTCCTCAATCTCAAGCTGAACCGGCGGCAGAAGCGCAGCAAAGTTATCGGTGTGCAACTTTGGCAATCGTGGCAGACGACCTGGCAGCTTTCCCGCTCCGCCCATTGCCGTGGATACAGGATGAGCACCACTAACCAAAGAAGCTTGCTGCAGCTCCTGCATTCGCTTGGCTCTCTTCTCTGCAGTACGTTCGCGAGCTCGCTCATTCGCCCGGTCTCTCTGATCTCGAATTCGCTCCTCATGGGTCTTCTTGACTCGGTCTTCAAGACGTTGGATGACTGCTCCAGGAAACATGGGCTCTACAGCCATCTCAGTTTCGATCTCAAACGTCCTATGAGGGCCCCTCGCTCGGACATCGGCGGCAAGTTCGCTGACCTGTTCAGGGAAGTAGATTTGAGGATGATGTTTGATCATCTGCTGTTGCAACGACTTGACCTCGATAGACAAGGGATCGACACCGGCGAGAGTTAAGATTTTCTTCGAAATAAACCTCCCGTTGTCGACTTCGAAGGTAAACTGCAAGCGTCGGAGAGTTCCATCAGAAACTAGCATTTTAATTTGCTTAGAAATTGTCGCACGATCCGGCATCGTCGTTTTCTGCAGATTTGAAGCCTTCTCCCAAGCACCTCTAAACACGTAGTGCAGTTCGTTATTTCCAGGGAAAACGCCTCCACAACTTGTGATGACGTCGAGGATGATACGGGTCCGCTGATAGAATATGGTCCCCCCTCCGATTATCACTCCTTGCTTCCTAGCGATATTCTGGCTGCACTTTTCACCTTCCAATACTTCTGCATCCGGGACGTACATCAATTGAGGGTTGAAGTAAGCTGAAGGACGTGGTGAGCCTGGAGGGGTGTAGGACTCGACCATTTCAACGTCGTGCAGCGGACCCTCAGGAAGTACTGATGATGTTTCCGGGGTGGCAGAGGTTTGCTGCGCAGCCGGTTGTTCGTCATTGAGTCCAATCTCGGGCGATCCTGGCGGTGGTTCGGTCGTGACAGTTCGTGTACTCCCAAATTCGAAAAGCGCATCTGGTGGTACAAATTTCGTAGAAAACGTGCCAGTCCATTGATGGAAAGTTGAACTAGAACTTGCGAAGGCGGGCATAGCATCCCCGTCTGGAGATCCTGTCGAGGTTCTCTGCCTCTTGTCGCCGTTGCCCACCAACTCTTCTGGGCTAGATTTTCTCTTGAGCGGCGACGTAACTCCATCGGGAGCGGCAGCTTGTTGGCCATCCGCATTACCTTCGACAACATCGGACATCTCCGTATTGACTGGGCCAACGCTCTCTTCTGCAATAGCTTCTTCTTGAGTTAGAGGCTTCCGGCGATTCCGCCAAGGTTGCGGCCTGCCACCAAGAGTCACCGGCGCCATCTCCTTCCCCTTTTTCAATTGCTCTGGTGGTCGAGGATCTAGAGGTAAGCCAAGCTCGTCGAGACGAGTCGACTTGAACACCGCGATCAAGGCTCGCCGCGGACGACCTCTAGCAATTCTTCGAGTAGCGAAAGGATTGATATACACGCCAGGTTCTGTTCGATCGTTGAATCGCGCGAGAATAGCTTCGACTTGGGCAGCAACATGGTCTTGTTGAGTTGCTCTAACAGGCGTAGCTATAGAGGGAGTCTGAACTGAAGGGCCAGGTGTTGCGCCTAGGTTAGCGCTATCAACCTGTTCTGTTGTTTCTACCACAGAAGCTGCAGCGTTTGGCTCGGTAGGCGTATCCTCTGGAATAAAACGACTGAGACTCTCTTCTGCGATTTCTGCCCACGACTTGTACTTCTTTCTGACTCGTTTTGCCGGTTCGTCCGCAGCAGTCGTGTCTAGAGAAGCTAGTGGAGTTGAAGTACGGCCTGGAGCCTCGCCAGACTGAGGAGTTTCCAATGAAGAAGCTTCCTCCATATCCAACCTAGATCTCTTTCGAGAACGTCCAGATTCATCGTCAACATTTGTCGGTGTTTCATCAGTGCCCTGGATAGCATTCGGAGTCGGAGAAGTGCGGTTCTCAGGTATCCCGTCGACATCTGGAGAAACAGGTCCTGTACTCGGGGCTCCTGTAGCGGCCTGCCCGGCTTGCTCTGGTACTTCCTGAGCGGTTTGCACCGGTGTCACTGGACTAGGCTGATAGTCTCGGGCATTGACAGACGTGAATGTACTTGAGGTTGGACCCCCGACACTTCCATCCACCAATCCCTTCTCCTTCAGTGTCTTCTTCCCCTTCGGCGTCTTATTTCCCTTCGCCGCCTTTCCAGCCTTCGGCGGCCTTCCAAGCTTCACCGTCTTCGATTTAGGCGCCAACGGCGGGATAAGCCCCTGCTCCTCAAGCATCTTCCGCGCAGGAATTGTCAACCGTCCAGCAATCGAGAACCCATTCTGTAGCCTCCACTCTCTCAACTGCTCCGCATTCAGATACCCATTCGGCTCCTCCGTGTTGCGTCGGTGAGGAGCACGTCTCGGCTGTGGGATAAACGCGCTGAGGCTGGGAAGTTGCCTAGTATCTCGTGTAGCTTGGACCGGGGTATCGACGTCCATCGGGGTATTGATATCCATCGCGTCGCCAACAGGGCTTGCCGATTGAGGTACAAAACTCTGAGCGCCGGCAGTTGATGGTGGTGGGACAGAGCTTAGAGTTCGAGAAGGCTTAATGGCTCCAGGCGCGGGAGTCTGACTAGCTGGCGTACCAGCTTCCATCCGCTTCTTGAACAGCTTCGGGATCTTGATCGCGATAGGATCGCAGTACGGGTATTTGGCGGTCATTCGTTCGACTTGTTTTTCCGTGTACAGTTTTCTCGGCTTTTCCGACTTTACTCCTTTACTCCTCGCCGGTTTGATTCTCTGATACCCGAGGTTCTCAATCAGGCGGTTGTCCCAACTATTCGACAGCACAAGCTCGTTCATCGACTCCCTACATTCCTGTAGCGTCGCAGCGCCCGTGCCGTTTGTGAAAAGCTTCGGAGAGAGTACGGGGAAGCCCCACTCATCTAACTGTACCTCTTTAACGTTCTTCGACTCTTTGAACTTGGCACCTTTCTTGTCGACAGCTTTCTTAGGATCTTGCACGGCCGCCCACTCAGTCTCATTCGCATCGACTGCCTTCTGGAAGTTATTATAGCTGCGGAAGATGTAGTGGATGAACTTCCTCTCCTGTGTGATGGCGGTGTCCCTAATGACGGAGAAATGCTTGATGTGGGAGGGCTGGTTCTGCTCCCATGTATCCGTGAAGCGAACCAGCATGGCTTCCAACGGTCGCTTCCAGAATTTCCCCAACGACGCAGTGCGGAGATCTTCGGAGTTGATACCTTTCGCGCCTGCAGCATCGATAGCATCGAAAAGGAAGCTCGTGATAACCCGATCAGGCGTCCACTGAGGCGGGATACGAGCCGCATCTAGAACAACTTCATCGTCGTCGAGATCTGCTTCCAGATCAAGGTCTCGTAGATCGTCGTCACCGCCTTCGTCTTCTTCGAGGATACTGTTGGTCATAGTAGGTTGGTTGACGTGAGTCACAGCCAAGATCCGGTAATCATCGTCGGTCGGTGCACGTAGAAGCTTCACGCATAGAGCAATCTTATCCTTGCGGCCTTGAACGCGGGCTTTCGTGCGGCTGATGTACTCGATGTTCTTGAGTCGGGTGAGGGCGCCTTCGAGAGCTTTTCCTTGCCAATTCTTGACGTTTGGGATGCCCTACACAAGTTAGACCGATGTCGTCGGTCGAGGATGAGGTTGTGGTCTTACAAGCTTCCTCCTGAGATCCACCTGCGAAACAATCCTGATATCCTTCAGAAGCTCATACAAATACGAAATCAGATTACCCATAATCAGTATTCCATCGATAAAAACATCCTTGCTATCGGTAGGAACATCTGTAGCTCTGGACTGATTCCGGGTAACTCCAGCGTTCTTGACCACATATCTCTTATGTACGCATAAACTCGTCCTCAGGCCCCTGACGTTGACAACTTTCTTCTCGATATAACCCTTTTCGGAAAGGTTGTCTGTCCGCTTCGGGGTCGAACGTTTGTCTTGTCCGGTGGCGGTGGTGAGATCTGGTTGGATGATGCCCTTCTTCCCCGCTGCGCAGATGACTTGGAGGCACTCGAATTCAAGAATGGGTAACTTCTTGTAGTCGATGCTGTGGCCGGCGATGGCTTTCCAGACGCGATTTTCGGTGGCATGCATGCGGAAGCCTTTTGCTGGGGGTTGAGGTACCGGATGGGTGGGTTCTCGGCGCATGAGGTCGCGGCCGTAGTCATATTTCTTGGAACGCGAGCTGGATGTGTCTTTTTTAGGTTCAGTGACATTACTGGAAGTCGTAGCATCCTCTAGCTGGTGCTCGTTGATCGTGTCGTTTCCAGGTTTAGTGGTGTTTCCAGATTGAAGGACGTCTTCAGATCCTCCGGCATCTCGAAAAATCGTAGCATCTTCTGGTCGACCATCGACATCCCCGGCCTCAATCTCTGCTAAACTCACACCTCTCATCCCCTTCCATTCATCTTTGACCACAAAGTCAGGATGTTCTTGGATCCATCCCCACACCTTCTCGTAAACCCTGTCATCCAGAACCACAGGCGGCGCTTCCTGGGTCCCAAACCGCCTCCCCGATGAGTCCGGATCCGGTTGCGCATAAAATTCCTGGATGAAACGACGAAAGTCGGGTATGCTAGCTCCTATATAAAAGTAAATTAGAAACCGAAACCTTGAAGTAGCGCGATTCGAACCGCAGGAGTCATCGACGCCGACGCCATCAACCAAAAATGGCGAGCAGAGCATGCATCTCATGCAAGAGCCCATTGGCTATACCCCAAGCTCTCTCCGCCCCCTCGCTAATGCAAGCTTGCGTGCATAGGGTCTTTGTGCAGGGCTTCTGACTCCAGCTTCTCACGTACCTCGATCCCCCGCCAACGCAATCTCAGCGAGCACAAACTCAATGAGCTCATCGAAGCCCTTCGTCATCGTCGTTTTCCACCCCTCCCCTTTCAGCGTTCCGTCGAATAGTGCGGGTAAAAAAGGCGGCTAAGCCATGCGCGGTGGGTGGGAGTCGAACGCAGGTTCTGGTGTCACAGGGCAGGCGTGAGTCGCGATTTTCGAAGGTGGGGCAGTGAGGTGGCGCACGGACGGCGGGTAAAGCTCGGGTGATTGGGACAGTGGACAACGGGTGGGTGAATGAATCAAAGAGCTTTGTGATGGTTTGAATGTTTTGTTTATCTAGAGGACTGATGGGTTGATGGTAATGAGATCCTATGAAGGTGTCTGCAGAATTTCGCTCATGTTGATAGCAAACGAGAATGATTGCTATCTCTTTCACAAGATGCACAAATGATATCTAGCTAGGCATTTGATATAAGTCTCGTGAGGACTATGTTGCTTGCACACCCCTCTTCCCATCCATCATTGCGCGATACTGCTCGATAATCCCCTTCCTCTGCTCCCCCAATTCCTCCCTCCGCTTCAAACTCCCTGACTTATTCGGCACATCCGCAACCTCAGCCTTTGCCCCATTTCGCACCTTGAACTTCTCCCTCGGGATCGTCGTAAACACCGGCGGCGCCTGCACCACATCATGTAGTCCCTTCGGCTGCTCCCGCGTCGCCTTCAGTGCCTCCCAAGGATCCCCATCGCTGTCGTCTTGCTCGCCTACCACCTTCCGCCGCTTGCTCTTCTTGCCTTTCTTGCCAGATAGTGGTGCGGTCTTGTCTTCCCATATAGCATCGATCTCGTCCTGCTCCTCTTCGGCCAGCTCCCGCGCTTCCTCCTCTTTGTCGCGAATCCGAGCCTCTTCCTCCCGCCAACCCTTCTGCAGCTTCGCGAGTTTCTTGTTATGTTTCGTCAGCCGCTCTTTCACACCCTCGACTTTCTTGCCCTTCCGCGAGAGTCCAGAAACAGGCAGCGCTTGGTTAACCCGCTGGGCGAAGTCGCTCATACGCTCGCCGGGCATGATCTTCATTGGCGGCGCAACATCCTTCGGTTTCTTAGAAGAGGCAGATGCACCGTCCTCGAGCTTGCGCTTCTTGCTCTTGCGCTCGCCGTCGTCCAGGCCTTTGGGGTTCCCTTTGCCGGTGCTTTGGAAATGCATCAGCCGGGAGAAGGCCTTGGGGGTGTCGTCCACACCATAGCCTTCTATGCGCTGCTTTCGCTTTTTTAGGGGTTTGGGTTTGTCCGCTGTGGGCTTGCGGGTGGGGAGGGGTGCGGCGCGGGAGGTTGGGGGGAGGTCGAAGCTGGATGAGCGTCAGCATCTTCACTGAAAGGGAAAAGAATATGTGATGCTTACGTCGAGACATCAGCATCTTTCCTCTTGTGCTTGTGCGGCATGGTTGCGGGGTTGTGAGAGCTGGCGTGGTTGTGAAAAGCTGCGCCAAGCTCTACGAAAATCTCGTGCTGTGGAAAGTTGACCGGGATGCCGAGCCAGACGTTTGCTCGGCGGCCCGGCGTGCCAGCTCGGCACAGGATCCTGTCGCACCAGGATCTGCAGCATCTGCAGCATGCTCCAGTCGTGTTCCCTTACTCGCTGCCAGAGAAGCTTGTTTGTGCGCGTGGTGATGGCGCCGGAGATGTCCATCTAACCCGCCTGCTACCTGATAGTCTGTCGTCCAGGCCTCTTTGGCTCTTTGGTTCTGCTCTTGGTTGGAGAGGCACTGAGCACGGACATACTTCCGAGACGCTTCACCAACGACAGATTGCGAAGATGGGGGTGGGATTACGACATCTGCGGCTGGCTTAGGGCAGTGGGCATCACAGCCACCGTCTTCGCCGCTGCTGCTTTTGCGCTTTTCGTGATGGAGAGAAGTGCGAGGCTCACGGCGAGAGACGAGCTCCTGCGATTCATCCGGGATGGATTGGAGCCGGACTGGCGACTGAAAGCTGACGGGGTCATTCACGCTGAATCCCTACTGCGTATCATGGGGCAGCTTCTTGAATCCCATTAGCGTCCCAGATGGTGTTGTTCCAAGGTAGGGTCCAGATACTGTCGGCCTGGAAGACAGCATGGCGGGACAGCATTCCGACGTATCGCAGGCCGCTTGTGAAGCACGCCGCTCCGAACCCTCGACGAAGTTCTCAACTTTCACACCTCAACGCCATCACGAGGCCCACCTCGGACGATCTGGTGTGAAGCTTGGAAAGATAGGTAGATGTGCATCCAATGAAGACAATGCCGTAGTGAAGGAACCGCCGACAAAGAGCAAACCAGATGCGTTCAACTGCGGCGTGGTGTTTCTCGACACATGCGAAGTGGTGGGTTGAAGGAGTCGCGGGGCCAGACCGCCGCCGGAACGGGTGGCCAGCCTCTTCGGCGAGCCTCTTTTCTGCACCAACGAGACGGCGGGAACGGCCAACGCGCCAGAGCTTCAGGAAACCGACGCCCGCTGCTCGGGATCCCAGCCGATGGGCCTGCTGAGGCCTTTGACACTGCCGCCGATATATGTCGTGCTCAAGCCCCAAGCAGCAGCCCTCGCTCTCGCATCCTGCTGGGCTATCTAGTAAATGCTGCACCGCCTCGTCGCTCCTTCAGCCGTCTTCGCCGCTCGCCTGCGTCATTTGCAGTTCCTGGAATAGGCACCGTCACCTGTGAAACACAGCACGTCGAACGAACACGAACGAGCCTACCCAGTGCTCGCGCCTTGGGGCACAGCCATCGTGTAACTCCAACAACTGGCCCCTTCGTTGCCCAGGATAAAGCGCTGAGAACACTGTGGCGCCAGCTGGACCGAGCCCTTTCTACATTCCTATATTGAGCGCATCCCCTGTGCCTGCCTGGACGGAATTCGCTCCTCTCAGCCCCAGGCCCCGTATACATTCGTCCTCAGCACCCTTCAACTGCGTCCACTCTGCCATCCTCCCCTCACCATCCGCACCGCTACCAAGGCCTCCACCTCGGAACAGTCAAGTTACCGGCGGCTCGACTTGAGCTCTCGTCGACCCGCTGAGACCCTTGCGGCTGTCAGTCAATTGGAGCCGCGCAGAACACGATCCGCGCCGGGTTTGCTGGCCACGCTCCGGTCGCCCTATTGGCTGGCCCCTGAGATGGCGCCACACGGACATCTGGGGAACGCGGAAAACTCGATGACGCGCGACTTCGAAGACTTCAACACTCCGCTCAAGGACGCGCCCATTATCTCGCTGCGAGCCCTGGAGAATGGCAACGACCTCTTCCACGCAAAAGACAGCGCCATCTCGATTTGGAGGCGGCTCCTCATGACGTTGCGTGGCCGCCGCGGAAATGCCAGACGGCGGGCACCTGAACTTGACAGCCCCGCTTCCCCAACCGTCCATGTCAAGGTTGTGAGACGTTCGAGCAGGGCGAAGTGGAGGAGGAGGTCGTGTTGGGGTTGTATTGCCATCCCGGTGTTAGCCCTGCTGTTTTTGTGAGTTAAGCTTTTTGGTCGCTTCATCCGGAACATCCGATCCACCTTCAACAGCTCTAACTATCTTGACCTCAAATCTCTGTTTTACAAGTCCGCTTCCCTCTTCAATCATGCTAGCCTCAAAACGAGTCGTTTCGTCCAAGTTTAGTGTATTTTCCCCCACGAACCACACTAATAGCCCCCAGCGGCATGGTGCACGTAGCAAATGTCATCATGTCTCTCGTGCCCATGATATGGGACAACGCCGTCGACACCGACCTCTTTCTCCCCAACTGGGGCAAGCCGAACTCCCCCGGCGAAGGCCTCTCCTCCTACCCAACCGACTTCACACGTGACGTCCGGCCCATCCCCTGCCACAGCCATAATGACTACTGGCGCCGCGTCCCCCTCTATCTCGCCCTGCACTACGGCTGCACTGGAGTTGAAGCCGACGTGTGGCTCTTCGATGACGATCTCTTTGTCGGCCACAACACCGCCTCCTTATCCCTTAACCGCACCTTCCGAAATCTCTACGTCAACCCCCTTGTTGAGATCCTCGACCGCGCCAATCCCTCCACCGCCTTCACATCTGCCGACCCAAGTCTTACAGATACGCTCAACGGCGTCTTCGACGAAGATCCCACCCAAAACCTCGTCCTCCTCGTCGACTTCAAGAACGCCGGCGACGCCCTCTGGCCCGTCGTCTCCGCCCAACTCTCTGCCCTCCGCGAAAAGAACTACCTCTCCTGGACCGACGGCTCAACGGTCTACCCGGGCCCCATCACTGTCGTCGCAACCGGCAACGCCCCCTTCGACCTCCTGACTTCCAACACTACCTACCGCGACATCTTCTTCGACGCGCCGCTCGCCGCCATGTACGAGGAACCCTTCTCCAGCGACCGCCCCTACCACGCACACCCTCCGCACGACCACGACCACAACTACGACCACAGCGAAGCCACGCCTCCCCTGCCTCAACTCGCCACCCCGCGCCGCGACAGCGGCCAAGGCGAGACCGGCCTCGTCCCTGGCTCTTCCTTCGACACGACGAACTCGTACTACGCATCGACGAACTTCCGCTCCGCGATCGGCTTCGTGTGGGGCAACCGGCTGTCGCATCGCCAGATCGAGCTGATCCGGGGCATGGTGGCGGGCGCGAAGAGCAGGGGCTTGGTGGCGCGGTTCTGGAACACGCCGGCGTGGCCGATCGGGGTGCGGAACCACGTGTGGCGGGTGCTGGTGCGCGAGGGCGCGGGGATGCTGAGTGTGGATGATGTGGAGGCGGCGGGGCGGGGGAATTGGGGGCGGCGGAAGCATTGGGGGTGGTTGTGACTGGCGACGGGGAGGCAGGGGGTGCGGAAAACTTCGAATAGGGGCATTGTTTTGATGTCTGGATTTCCGGGCTTTTGCGCGCATGACGACGGGAACGCGACTGCCGATGATGGAGATGGATACGCACACGAGAAGAGACGAGCGAAGGGATGGGGGCTTGGATGCATTGGGCGGTGTCTGTCTTTTTTTTGTATTTACTTCATATAGACCAGGGCCAAAAGATACCCGAATATAGCATTAACATTACGTCTTCCATTGCTCACCAACGAACCCACTTTACCACTACACCTCAAATATTTGCATGCAGATCAGGGCCTCAGGGGCATCCTGCACACCCCCTACTTCAAACACAACAGCGCCCCCTCCCCAAACTCCCTCGCCACACTCCCCTCGCTCCCAATCATCCCCTTCACCCACCGCCTCGCCCCCTCCACCTCGCGCGCGCCAAACTTCACAAGCACAAACCCCCGCACCCGCGCCGCGCTCCACAGCACCCCATCCGCCCCCTCCTGCCTCCGCCGCGCCCCCCGCCGCGCCTCCAGCTCACTCACCCGCGCCGCAGGCCCCCCGGGCGCCTCATCCTCCCACTGCCTTCCCCCAATCCGCGGCAGCGCCTCAAACTCCCCCATGAACGCGCCGCCCAGGCCCTCAAACAGCGGCCCGCGCAGGATCAGCGTGCCGAACGCGCCGAGCCCGTCCATGCGCGCCGCCAACTCCCCCTCGCTCCCCTGGCCCGCGAGGCGCGGCAGCGTGGGCGTGGCATGGCGGTCCAGGATCTGGTTGTCGCGCAGCAGCAGTTGACGGGCGTTGGTTTTAGGGTCGAGGGCCCAGACCTCGTTGCGGCTGCGGTAGGCGTGGAAGGCCCAGCGCTCGCCCCGCGCGGGGCGGCCTTCGCTGACCCAGTCGAGGACGCAGAGGCTGGCGGTGGCGTCGTCGAGCTCGTAAATAGCCGAGACGGCGACGGCGGAGTCGGCGAAGGGCTGCACGGGGTCCGGGAGGTAGCAGAGGGCGGCGCCGGCGCTGAGGCGGGTGGTCGTGTGTTGGCGGGAGAGGAGGGCGGGGGAGGGCGTTTTGAAGATCTTAGTGCTGCCTTGCGTGAGCAGCACGAGGCGGGTTGTGGGGGCGAGGGTGAGGGTCAGGGAGATGGTGTCGCCGGCGACGAGGCCGCCGCCGTAGGTTAGGAGGAAGAGGGTGTGGATTAGGATCCTCGAGTCGTCTGGTTTATTGGGGGTGGTAGAGGGGAGATATAGTGGCTCCGGCGCAATGAGCTTGAGCGGGTATTGGTATGTGACTGTTTGGAGAACCGGGGTATTGGGCGGGAGGAGGGCGAGGTGGACGGTGCCGTAGCCAGGGCGCGAGGAGGACGGGAGGAAGGGGTTTGTGAAGGACATGGTCCTGGTCTTGGGGGGGTTATCGGGGGTAGTGGTGGTGGTGCATGGTCAACGGGACCAATTGGTGTTGGCTGGGATGGGTAGATGGAGGTGGTGACTGGGATGTCGTGGTGGAGCTTATAGAGCTTTAAACTGGTGAATTAGTGCATGCGAGAAGAGGGGAGAGAGGTGATGGAAATAGTGGGGAGCTTGGAAAGAATACTGCCGTGATACTGCCCTAACGCTAGCTCCCAGTATTGTATTTGAAACACCAAACTTTTCGCCAGTGCAAGATCCCAGCACTCAACACTCGCCAGCGCAGCACCCAGGTACGCATACGGAGCGACATAGCTTTTCGTCGCTGCAGCAGGATGCTAGAATAATTGTGTCTTAGGACCTGCGTATTCTCGCCGCGTCGGACAGTCCAAGCATCGTCGGCCTTGAATTACGAGTAATATCTCGATCCCAGACTCAACTACCACCGTTAAACCAATTCCAATCCCAAACTTGATCAGTAACCTCGATTACCAAACCTTATCTCTTCCATCTCTACTTCCTACCTCCAACACGCGCAATGCATGCACCGTCGAGCTATGTGTGCATATCCACACCCTATACTGGAATCTGAATCTGAGACACGGGCCTCACTTCAAACGCATGGAAGAATCATACGCAGGACCCGCCACTTCCTTCCACCTCCGTGCCTTTCCGAACTAGAACGGAGAGTCGATTAGGCAGAGGTCAACGTACTGTCAAAATGTTCCGTGCTACTTACCAGCTACGGATGATTGACACTCGCGGTGGAAACCACAATTTCGTCAACCTCGGGAGCCTGTATGGAGCTTCGCAATGGTCACCTTGTATGTCGTTCTTACAGGATGGGACTTCTGTCATATATAAACGATGCCCCAATGATTTAGTGGGGGAACTTCGAGTTTTGGAAGGGTTCAACCAGCGCCTGCGAAGATTATTCGAGCCGAAATTCAAAGCCCTCAGGGAGCGGCAGATGGCTCATGTCCTCTACGTACTGTACGTCCATAGCTATGCGGTTGTGGTTGCGCTGCTTATTTTCTTCCAGCATGCCCCTCCATCAATCAACTACGCCACGCGGATTACGGCGGCCATTACACATAACTGTCTCCAGCAATCTCGATATAAATCGGCATATGTTTCACATCTATTGTCGCGGAAACGACCTGTCCCAAGGATTTGCGAAGTTTGAAATAAGCAGTATTACCAAGTCTGTGGAGCTGGATCAACTTCGAGACACTCTCCAAACCTTTCCTCGGAGCCAAAGTTTTCAAAGGCACGTTCGTTGATGGAAAGCTTGAACCCCGACCAGCACTCCCTCCGTCCTACCTAGACACCCTCAGACAACGAGCGACAATAGCATTCGCTGTAATTGAACAGTTCAATCCAAGGCTGGCACTTGGGCCAAACACGTGGAAACACGAAACAAACTTCTTCACTCCTCCACCCCACCAGCATCGTGCAGCACAGGAACTGTCTCCAACCAGTAACCCGTGGGCGACGACGGGCATGCTGGGCCAAATGCCTGTCCTTCCAGAGTTTCTTTACGCACTTTTCCATGGGAAGTCTCTTGACATACCAAGTTACGGTCATACCACTCGGGCTTATATTGATAAGGCTGTAGAGTTTGTCCGTGGGATCCGAAAACCTCGCCGTAAAGTCATACCTTCCACGGGACAGATTAATGCCACGGTCAAAAAACCTCAGCCCAAGAAGCCGCTCATCCGTTCCAAAGAACGAATATCCCATGGCCATGATCCATGGGCATGGACATCGACAGCACCAAGACAGAGCTCTAGTGCAAAAACTGTACGAAAGAAGGACAATTTGGAGGAGGAGGGAAGGTACGGTAAACTCTTACGAAATCTGAAGGCCGGGCCTGGCAAAGATGATACCGCCTCGAACCGGAGTAGTAGTAGCCTTGACTTTAGTGAACGATATCTCTCAACAAGGAAACTGTTCCAGGCGCGGCGTGCATCTTTGTTGCTGCCTACACCCGTTATCATATATAAGCGGAGCAGTGGCCGACCATGCGGGGCTGAACTAAAGTTTGAACCAGTGTCTGGTGAGAAGAAGTTTGTCAGGATCAACGGCTCTTCTAAAGACAAGGCTCGTATGAACCTGGCGCTTTGGCAAGATGCATTGAAGACAATGGAAAATTGGGAGAAACAAGGAGTACGCACATCCGCGTCTGTGGATACTGCCAGCGTAAATCTGACTCGACAACTAAGACTGGGGGAAATTGAATTTAAACGTCTCTGCAACTTTAATAGTGCTTCCTCCCCATCCATCCGTTATGACAAGACCAGTTCCGGGCGGTGGATGGCGAGTCTAGAGCTCAGCATTCCGATATATGGGAAGAGAACTGTAAAAACGAAAGTTGCTTTTGAAACCAAGGAGCAGGCCAGACTGGCACTCTGGAAAGCTGCATCGAAGGTGCTGGAAGAGCTGGTCCCTGCCTCTATAGACAAAAGCAACATTCGGAGACTGCCTTGGGTCCACAAACTCCTTATCATGCGATGTCGCTATTTCGGTATTTCCCTATTGAGCCGTTCTGTTGAGGAAGACCTTCCGGATTTTCCTGGTCGGTGGATTGCAAAGCTTGAGGTGGAGCTTCCATCAAGAGAGCAAAAAGTAACTAGGGCTGGGCTACCCCTCGAGCTCAAAGCCCCCACAGCAGTGAACGTCGATCTTGCTGCATTGCAGATGCTGGAAGAGCTGGAAAAGGAAGGGCTACTAACCTATTCGCCGTGGGCAGAAAACCGATCTGCCGAACGCTTTCACCTTTGGTGCTTGTCTCACTTACCAACGATTGCAGAATCTAAGGTCACATCTGCCCCGGCAAATTTTGGGGCAAGATTGGACGTCCGGCTACAGTCCACCGAGGAGATGAAGGTTTTTGCGGCCGAAGAGCGGTTTGAGACCGTCCGTGAGGCAATAGAGGCTGTTTGCGCTATCGCATTGGATTCATTAGATCCGCTACAAAAGACAAGAGCAATCACCTACAGCTCTATTCAGAAAGATTTCGGACTTGCCAATACGACTACGGCAGCTGTGATCGAGGCTGCCACGACTGCCATGACGACCACGGCGACGATTCCAACCTCTGATGTACCGACTGCCGACGCGTCTTGGGGTTCTAGCGCCCTCAAAGAGCAGAGAGCCACACTTTACCTCTCATTGTTATGCCTGCATATTGGGTATGGGACCCCAAGATATGTCTGTGGGAACAACGGTCCCGATTATTACTGCGAACTTACAATCGGACCACCATACGGACAGCCCGGGCGGGTATTTGGGGGAAGGGAAACGTTTTATTCTTCAGAAAAGAAAGCGCAGTCTGCTGCGGCGTTAGAAGCGATCCAATCCTTGCAGAACAACGCCTTGTTCGAAGCTTGGACTATGTTCATGGGGAAGCAGAAGTCTATTCGTCAAATGAATTCGGAATTAAGCGGTAAGCGAAGAGGGAATTCGTGGCTTTTTGTTCTTAACTTTTGTCTGCACACGAGCTGCGACTCACCGCCTTCATTGATGGTCGAGCAGCATGGCACCAGTTTCTCTTGTGAAGTTCGAGTCCCGCCATGGCCTATGGTCGTATTCGGAGGACGCGACAAGCTGTTTCCTACGGCACACGAGGCTCAAAAGACTGCTCTCACAGAGATTGCCCATTTCTTGCATGAGGCAAGACTCTTTGCCTGGGAGGAAGTAGGCAATGAAGATGCGAGATTGTTCCGGCAGGAAAAAACCTCCAGGCGATTCATTGGCTTTTTTTGCATAATCACCGATTTAGGCAGGCCGCTGTTCCTCACACGCAAGAGCCACAGCGCCGAGTTTTCCTGCGAACTCCGAATCCCGCGACTGTGCGTGGCTGTATTCGGAGGCCGAGAAAAACTGTTTCCTTCTGAGATTGGGGCGACAAAAGCTGCGGCAATGGAAGCTATCCAGTTCTTGCGCGAAAAGGAAATGATACGCATGCAAGGCGTACAAATGGAGAATGAATCCAACTCGGCAAAGCTGGGGTCTATTTCCAATAACACGAGGGCCCTTAGAAATCCTGCCACTGCACCACTCCAGCATTCTATCAAAAAATCGAAAATTAGCTCTGAATTCGTTCATCTACTCAACCTCCATACTAGATATAAATCATCACCGAGGGTGTTGTTCGAGGATCAGCCCACGGGAGTTTCATGCGAATTAAGAATCCCGCAACGGCCCGAGCACGTGTTTCGAGGGAAGGGAAAGAACGCGGCTGAAGCCGAAGAGGCGGCGGCATGGGAAGCTCTCAAGTTCCTGCATAAGACGGGCCATTTTGGAGTAATGGATTTAGCAGTGGAGGAGACTGAGTTCAACCAGAAAGAAGTCAGCCTTACTTCCGTGGCCCCTGTGAACCCCATAGCTCCGACAGCCCCTGAGCTTGTGTCTATAACCGAGACTTACACGGACTTTCTACTCTTGGTGTGTTACTACGCCAAGTCTGGCCCACCACGTTTCTCTTTCAAAGAACATGGCACCAAGTTTTCCTATCACCTTCGGATTCCGCAGCGGCCTGGACACGTGTTTAGAGGGACGGATAAGTTGCATCCCTCCAAAGATCAAGCATCGCATGCTGCAGCAGGTGAAGCTATTCAGTTCCTGCGTCAGGCTACGGACTTGCAGTTGAATGCATCTATGGAGATCGATCCCCATAGCGCAGTATGGAGATCGGAGGCACGGAACGACCAGGACAATGGTGGGCTTAAGTCTGCTGGAAATTCCCGTAGCTTAGAGCATCAAGATGTCACTCTCAAGCAAGAGAACAGTGCTCTCAGAGAAGCTAATCTCGAGCTCAAAGAAAAGCTCTTGACAGTTATGGAGAAGAATCTTGCGCTTATGAAGCTAACCAACGAGAATACGGCTGTCTCGCAAAAGGATGATACCCACCAAACAGTGGCCGAAGAAGCAGAGCCTGGCACTCACATCACGCGATCCGATCATCTGCAGAAGGACGAGCCACCGAGACCAGACGAAACCCTCTCCTCTCCGTCGAAAGACTCAGCCTCATTCTACCATTTTGCAGTTTCTGGCGAAGACTCTTATGAAACCCTCTCGTTCTCCCAGGAGACCCGCTCCTGCAGCCGCGAAGTCAAGGCAACGAGGCAACAGTCTCGACCAGAACGGCCGGTCGCGAACATCCCCGGGACATCTGAAAGCCGACGAAATCGAATAACTCAAGGCAAGTTGTCAATTCGGAGACTACCGAGCTCACATGTAGCATCTGAGCCGTACATTCAGAAACAAGCAACAATGCCACGAATCAAGGCTAGGGTGCCACTGCAGGAAACGCCAACTAAAAAAGCCAGACTCGAATACCAAGGAAACACCCATTCGAAGAGTTGACGAGACTGCGGCTTCTTCCGTGCCCGTAGATTCTCTAAAGCCAGTGAAGGACACGAGTCACGAGACGACAGAGGTGCTTCAGGGAACTCCTTCGGTCTCGAGGTCAGAAGACGATTCATTCAAGTCACGTCCGTCGGACCAAACCAAGAACCGCTTCCCTTCTCAATTTCATCATATCCGGTCGTTTTAAGGGGCACGGTGCTGTCAGTATTGTTCGTCGATGAGGAGAAGCTAATTATTGGAGACCGTGGGCACTAGCCGTTACTGATATCGACAATATGCATCAAAACACCATCGTCACAGAGCCAGCGTGCTACAATAAGCCATTTAGCAGCTTTTCACACACAAGAGAAACTTTGGTTCCAAGTCACGGGACTACGTCCTTCTTTTACGACCGCCGAATTTCAAGGGCCTTTCCGGCACTCTCCCCTGGAGATTTCTATTCTACGGACTTCTTGCTACCTTTGTCATACTATGCACAACTCCGAATCGAGCCCTGACCCCAAAACATACCATCAGGCACCATGGCTAGCGAAAGCGATCTAGCGCTAAATACTATATATCCCCCGCCAATATCTTTCACAGCGCGAGAGCAAAAGCCGCCTTTCTTCAATTCTCATTCCGAAGCCTTCTCGACACTGAAATCACGGAGCATATTTCGCTTCTACTTAAAATTCAACCTCTTCCGGGCTCTCATTAGGAGTCATGGCGGTTATACTAGGGAAGGCGGGATGCGCTAATGGATGCGCGTAGGATACCACCGTGAAAAATATGTATAGTGATGTAATATAGTATCAACAGTGTATTGGACGCTGTAATATATTGGCAATACATTGCCTTGCCACAGATATCCGTACATTTTCCTGCCACTGGCTTCAATGCACTAATAGAATTCGGGGGCAGCGGATGCACTTCTAATTTGCATACACCCTGTTGGCGCTGTCTAAGGTGGCCTTGCAAGTTTACTGGTTGTCTAAAATCCCGAACTTCTCTTTTATTTGGAATGCTGAAAATACTATAAAGCACCTCACGCAGCGGTAAACGAGTGTCCGAATATGTATAACAAGGCATTGTAAAGTGCTTTCGCAGCTTGTAGTGAACGTGTCAGCAAAGACATAATATGCGTACTGAGGAGCGAAGTCCGTAGGTTTAGGAGTCAGATCAAGATGGCTGTTCACAACATTAGGTTTGGGGTCTCATACGCTACACCGAAGATAGACTAGCGTAGTGGATCCGCCCAAATATTGGTAACAACTCCTGCATAGGTGGTTCCCAAGCGCTCGATCCTTTTTCAACCTCACTTCATCTTTCAACCTGAGAATACTCAAGCTAATTATTAATCGATAATGCGTGCAGAAAAGGCGATTATGAACGTCGTGTGTATCCACGCAATACTTAGAACGCCTCGAGGAGGCCAGAACTGCGCTCTGGCAAATATCGGTAAATATCTTCAGTCATAATCGTCTGAGATGGACCCCTGAGCCGAGAATAAGCAATCGTGGGCCCCGACTTACTCGCCCTCTGAATCCACGGGGCCCCGGATCGTCAAAGTGGATAGTACCCACTTTGGAGATCCGGGGCCCCGCAATGTCCCTCACAAGCGGCCCACTCGCCGTACTCTGGGGTACGATAAGCTGCCACTATAGAACATTTGCATATCTTACCTGTGGCCAGGTTTCCAGTCAATCACATGGGACTCTTCATCATCCCGGCAATAATCCCTTCACACGAAGGAGCGAGCGTTCCAGATACTGACCCTTGTATTCTGTGCTCGTATCCTTGGGACCAAGCCTTGGTATGGCTGCAAGTGACTATTGTCTACGCCAGAGAAGATCTGTTCCGGGACTGTGAGCTATCCGGTTCCGCGAGCGGTAAGCGGTCCACGCCGCCGGGAATGCCTCCATGGGTCTCCGGCCCAGATCATCGAGGCTCCCGGTGATCCAATAGTACCCCGCATTACGGCGAGCATGCATCTCTATGGTTCCTGAGGATCATCCATTCAGATCAAAGTTCTGGACTCTAGTCCTTAGTGTACTCGTTGTGGTCGATGATCAAGGATGTTACGACAGTGAGATTAAATATCGTCTCCCATCCTCCAATCTGGACAATCCTTATCATTCTAATTATCATTCCCTCTATTCATTGTTGAACACATATTTTCTTCTTGTGAATTTACCCATCATGTCTCTGCGTTCTGAGAAGGATGCTGTTGAGATGCATGAGAAAGCAGGAGACCTTGAGCATCAACCTAGCAAGAACGTTCCCATCGACACTGAGGATGACTTCAAGCTCACTTGGGGAATGTCATTCGCTATGTTGGTAAGAACAGTCTTCTCTATCACGTTGCTATCATTTTCAAGACATCGACGACTGACTTCATCTTCACAGGCTCTCCTCAGTGGATACATGTCAGCTGTCTTCTGCATCCAAATGGCTTCAGTCGCTCTAGTAACTATCAATGAAGATATTGGTCAGTTACCGATACGCCTTCTTCTAATGCTACCTAGTATCTAATGCGAGGCTATAGGACCAAGCTCATCTTTCACATGGATCGCAACCAGCCAAGTCATCCCAGTAGCCGTATTCGGCCCCATGGTCGGCCGTCTAGGTGACATTTTCGGTCGACGAAACTCTATAATGCTTGGCAACCTTTCCGGCCTAGTTGGGTGCGTAATCTCTGCGACTGCTACACGCGTCGAGGTTGTCATCGGTGGAGGAATCTTCATCGGCCTCGCAACATCACTCCAGCAGCAAGCCTGGGCGGCTCTCGGCGAGATCGTCCCTAAGAAGCATCGAGGCCTTGTTCTTGGTCTGTTCGAACTGGCCAACATCGCTCCTGGGGCATTCGGGCCCATCATAGGCACTGCTGTCGTCAGGGGTGCTGGATGGCGATGGGTTTATTGGTTCCCATTCATCCTGAACACTGTCGGATTCTTTCTCATCTTCCTATTCTACCGCCCAAAGAACCAATACATCAAGGAGGCCGGAAGAACCAGATGGCAAGAGGTCGCAGATCTGGACTGGGTAGGAATTTTCCTCTGGGGAGTCGGGCTAACCCTGTTCCTCCTCGGGATCTCATTTGGTGGGAGCCAGTTGGCATGGTATGATGCCCCGTCAATTCACGCATTGATCTGAAGTTAACCGTTCATAGGAAATCCGGAGGAACCATCTCCATGATTGTTATCGGGCTTGTTCTCTTGATAGCCTTGGGATTCTACGAAGCTTACGTCCCACAAGTATGATATCCACCCAATATGCCGAAAATCAAAACTCATAGAACACAGGTGTTGCCACTGTTCCCAGGCGTCGTCCTCCGTAAAATCCGAGGTGTCACTCTTGTGCTCATCGGCACGTTCCTCTTCGGCATGTTGTACTACTCTACTGCTGTGCTATGGCCTCAACAGATTCAAGTTCTATACACACAGAACATCATCAATGTTGGTTGGTACGCGTGCGCGCTCGGTATGGCCGGTATACCTACGAGTGTTCTCACTGGTTTCCTCTTTGCACGGGTCGGGCACTCGCGCATCATGTTCACAGTCATCATTGCTGTTGGCACTGTTGGCGCTGGATTAATGGCTCTCGTTTGTAAGTCCAATCTATCATGGTGTTCTGACTTTCAACCACCAAGTTTCCACTCGTCTAGCCGTATCCCTCACTAACGTCATCCAGCTCCCAGCTCAAGCACCGAGTCTACTGTCTTCGTCGCCTTGATCGGAGTATGCACCGGCGGAGGATTCGTCGTCGCCGCCGCCATGATCCAGCTGGCCGTCGAGCACGAGTACATCGGCATCGCGACCGCCCTGTGTGTCACGGCTCGTAATGTCGGAGGCGCTGTCGCTACCGTCATCTACACCGCCATCTTCACCGGCCGACTCAAGTTCTACGTTTCACAATTTGTCGTAGGGGGGTTGCTAAAGGCCGGTGTTGCTCCTACCAGCCTCGCTGGTGCTACCTTCGCTCTGCTAGGCCAGGGCCCTGTATCTGGTCTCGCCGGACTGACCCCACAGCAGATCGAGGTCGGCATGAACGCGGTGAAGCAGTCATACGCGCACGCTTTCCGCATCGTCTATCTGTCTTCGATCGGCTTTGGCGTCGTTGGAACCGTCTGTGTAGCCTTCTGCAAGAACTGCGATGACAAGATGACGAACCACGTGGACATCAAGCTCAATGAAGGCGCGAAGCTTACCGGTATTACTGATGAAGGGAAGGGCCATATCATCAGTGTTGAGGAGCAGGAGAACCTTCGTCATCGCCACCATCATCAATCAAATTGATCGATCGCGGATGCAGTCTCGATCTGGATCTTTATCTCTGGGACTGTATTGCTAGCTAGCTATCTCTAATATGGCAGACACAAGTGTGTACATAATAACATGATGTTTTACATATGCTTCTTTCCCACGCTGCAATGTGTCAACTTGCAGGCCGTAGCATTTGACCATTGATGGATTGCGAACATTATACATTAGCGCCCTGTTTGCTACTCGCCATAATTTGCCGTAGGTGATTGTCAAAACTTAACATAATGTACGATTCTTTCTTGCGCAACGCTTTTAGGCCACGATGTACAGTCATCTCTGGCCCTCCACGCGGAGCTGGGAAGAGGCGGCGCGCCAAAATAGGCCTTCGTCTTCTAGCAACGATTCGATTAGCTTTCTGTGAATTTGAAAAGCCACAACTCAGCGAAAGGGCGATTTCAAAGCAGCTTAGTCTTTTCATTAGAAAAGATCCACGTTCTAGTGCGTTGTGGTGGAGAGAAACGGCAGTGAGGTGACCAAATATTCAGGATTCAGCCCATTTTGGTAGTCTAGTAGTCTAATGTGTCACCTTTTTCCTGTCTGACGTGCCTTCTTCCCTCTCGTGCGATAAGTATAAAGTGCGAGATAGGGGGGTAGCGGCTGGGCGGCACGGGGTGGTGTGAGCAGTGAAAGGGGTATGTCCAAGAGTGCAAGGAGTCTAGCTAAGCAGCAAGGTTTGATTTGAAATAATGAGAAAAGAAAGTGCGGATGGCTTATTGCATGTTTTTCTGGCCAAACAGTAGCGTCCTTTCAACTCCCTACCGTCTAGGAGGAAACTTCCGCATATGAAGGTAGAATATCGGGTGCCCGGTCGGTTGGCTCGGTAGAATGCGATGAATATTTCGGACGACGGGCGCAAGAGGCGGAATAATCTGAGTCTCCAAGTTCGTCTGGTATCTTGATCACATAACTAACACCGTTAGCACCGATGGTGCGCCACAACAATGGCCCTGCCCTCCTACTTTCTCTTCTCTTTTCCAGTTGCGCACTCTCCAAATGCCCCACCATCTCAAGTCTTTTCCTGAAGATCGGCAGTCGAGTGCCTGCTGTGTTCGTGTGTTTCCGTGCATCAAACAGGCACTTGAAATGCGCCTCCTTTGCCGCCTCAAACCACTTCCGCACATCTGCTACATCTTGCGTTCGTTTTGTATTGTGCTTAAAATCGATCGGAGGAAACAGACTTGAAACGATTCCCTGCTCCTGTGCAAACTTGACTTCCAATAGACCATAGCGGTACCGCGAGACCAGCTCCGTGTGTAGGTGTACGTGTGGTAAACTCTCCGGCCCGCCTTTCTTAAGACCGCCCCATCGCTTTTTCCAGTGCAGAAACTTATAACGGCCGAGAATGCTGGATATGAACTGGGCATCCAGGTCGAGACGGTAACAAATAGCGCTGAGAGTCTCGTACCACTCGGTCGAGAATGCATGCGGTTTTCCACCAGGTTGATGATAGACGCATCACCATCGCTTGTTGGAAGGGGCGATAGCGGGCTCGGGGGTTGGCGTATTGATGTTGGCGTACTCGATGTGAAAGTAAGCGTACAGGACGTCAGAGATGTCGTCTTCGGTGATATCGCGCGGGGCTGCGATTGGTATGGACCGTAGACTGCGCTCTCGTAGTGATTCGCGTTTCCAGTAGTCCATGTTGAGTAGATTCCGAAGGCTAACCCGGAGGCGCTGCTGATGAGTTCAACGAGAGACTTCAGGGAAAAGATGAGGGGGTACTCGGAGAGGTTCATCTGGCGATATACGTTGTTCCAATGTGTGTGGCCTGACTGATGTGAGCCTTGGGGCGGGTCACCTCACTTCCAGGGAAGTATCACGGGCCACTTGGCAAGAGCAACCATATGCAGCTCGTTCACGACATCTTCTAGGCATTTCCAGCTCGGAACATGTGAGGTAAGGCTACAATGCCTCGTCATTGAATTAGTACGCTCGTTTGCCGCTGCTGCGTGAGGAGCTTCGTAGTGTCTTCAGCATTCCGAATAAGAGAGAAGTTCGATATTTTGGACAACTAGTAAACTTGCAAGGCTACCTCAGACAGCGCCAACAGGGTGTATGCAGATTAGAAGTACATCCGCTGCCCCCGGTTCCTATTAGTGCATTGAAGCCCCACAGACAGTGGCAGGAAAGTGTATGGATATCTATGGCAAGGCACTGCAGTTTGAATAAAATACCAGATAAGCTTCTAATATATGAACAGATGTAAGGAAATCCAACCAATACCCAATAGGGTGATTCCGCCATGATAGTCCTCCTAATCTCTCATGAAGCGCTAGATGAGGGTAGTGCACAGTGAGCAAGACAGGTTCAGAACAGTGAATTGGAAGAAAATTCCTTCGGCAGTATAGTGTGCCGGCCAATGATATGTACATGGATAGACGCAAAGAGATCTACAGGGTGGGATGTGTTACAATAAAAGGAAAATAGAAACACATGCAAGGAGATGGGGAAGTTTACAAACACAAGTAAGGAGATCTATGCAAATATATACAAGAAAACAATAAGAGAATACAGAGAGTATATGCTAGATATGCAGACAGGCACGAAATAAGGAGGATATCCCCGTCTTCTTAGGCTGCCATGCCTATCGGCCTTGAGCAGCACGCAATTCACGTCGAGCCTCTGCCCATCTTTCCGCGTCCTCATGGACCCAAGGCCTCATAAAATGGTTCCAATTTCCGCCTTCATTGTTCAAAAAGTCGCTAGAGGCTTTGTGTTCAGGCGTCCCAGGGTTTTTGAGTCCAGCGAATATCTCATCCACCTCCTCATGCTTCGCCTCAAGCCTCATTAGGTATGTCTTATCCTTACCAGCTTAGGCTGCATTATTGGTTTTAACATCTACTAATCATGCGCAAGCTATGCTAAATTCCTTAAAGAAGATCGCCTTCAACTACTTGCATAAGCCACGAAAGAAGGCATTATAACCTTCCTTACATAGATGTTATGTCAGGCCTCGGGCCCGACTTTCGACCAACTGGACGATGATCACGTGACTCCCGATTCACCGATGAATTGATTCACCAACGAATCGGTGGAGTCACAGGAAACAGGTGACCACGCGTTTGGTTGTTGTGGTCGCGAACCACTGAGCGTTTTGTTTTGACCGCGAAATGCCACACGCGAATTTCCGCGTGTGGCATTCACCGAAGGCCGTGGGCTCGGCGGGCACAAAACCCCCTTCGCCCTCGGAACCTTCTAACACCTTGTACTACAACTCCTATAAATTTCTGATAACACTGAATTTGATCGACTTGAAGCTCTTACACTTGCGAAATATAGAAACTTCCCTTAAAGGCTAATTAGTTCTTTAGAATCAGGTATATAAAACCACCTCTAGCAGGCTATAACTCAGGTTATAATGTGAACTCTGCTTGTATTGTAGTGGCCGGAAGGGCCGTCTATATAGGAAATGGAAATGATGCACCCCCTAGGGCTTCCATCCTCGCAACTACGAGAGAACCATGCGCAGCTGAGTAGGAGAAGACGGCCCGATAGTAGGGGCTAGTGCCCCTAGTGGAACGTAGCCGTATTGAGTTGTTGTTCCTAGGTCGTAACTTGTTGCAACCCGAGTTTATAGGTCATATAAATATAGGCGTTTACTAAGCATACATTAACTAACTAATAAGCCTAATGTGGCATCTAGAGCAGCATTCCTTAGGCGACCCTCTCCTACTACCCTTATAAAAGCCGTCTCCCACATAAGTCGCTTCATTAACCCGAGGGCACCTACAGATGCCAATTTGACAGAGCTTGCAACAATATAAGCCAACCTAGAAGTGCTTCAATTCAAGGAGTTGCGTGATAACCTGTCGCGAAAAGTTCGACAGGAGTCCGGTACTATCTAGAAAGGGAAAGAACCGGGTACTAAGCTCTACTAGATATATAAAAAGACAAGCGACAATCTACAGTGCGCAAAGATTAAGCTGCTGAAGATAGCTAAGAAGAATACAAGAAAGCACTATATCGAAACCGCCAATACGATAGAGATTAACAAGCAGATCGATCTGTTGTTCCTGGACCTCGATAAAGGCCAATGGGAGCCCAAGCAGGTTAAGCATTAGCTACATGAGCGAAGACAGGTTGCAGATCTCATCTGTCGACCGGCCAATGCCATTGCCGAAAAGGATACACTCAGCCATCATATCTGTACAGTGAATACGCTGATCGCACTATGCCGAAAAAGAGAGGCTCTACAGTCAAGAGAGCGTGAGCCAATATTCTCGTTTGATAAGATCAAAGTCCTAGAGCTCTCTACACCCGGCAAGTGTGGGAAGTATACCAGTGCATTTTCTGCTTCTGGGATGTTTCACAGTCAGAAGAAGTGTGGCTCCATGAGTTTCATACCATGCACAAAGCACGAAATCATGTCGAGCTACATCTCAAAACTTTCAAGATGGACGGGCCGATGCCATGTCCTGATCATGCCTGCTAGGAAGCCGGTGTTGTCCTTGACAGACAAATGCATTTCACGAACCACTCAGCTCGGGAACATGACTACAGTATCTTTGGTAGGAGGTAGTCATAGTGAGTATCATTCTTTGGTCCGAAGAGTTTGGTGGCGGGTGCCTATGTCGAATGGCGATACGGTGCTTGGGGTGGTGGCTAAACATGGATCAGTTGGAATCTCTTGAGATTTACGACGGTTGACGGGTAATGAAGATTCGTTCTGCTACACCCTAGAAACCTGGGCTTTTGGTGTCCTTCTGCCATGCTTGTCATCCCGTGCGATAGCTGTTGCGACCATCGCGCCCACCCGCCGCCGTGCTTGTTATACCTTGTGACGGCTGTTGCTGCGCTCGCCATAACTCAGGTTGAAATTGATGTGAACTCTGATTTCTATGGGTGTCTAGCTCGTTGTTTATATACTAGGGGAAGGAGGGGGGCCAGCCCCGGGGGCATAACGTGGTATCTCTTCCTGACGCGTTACTTGATTCATCCTGTTTCCTGATACAGTACTGATACTGTGCTGCAGCACTGCTGTTGCACTACCTGTTACTTCCTCCTGTATCAGCATGCTATCCTGATACGTTACTGCATATGAGTTGCTGACCCTAGGTTGTAGTGCTGCAACCCGAGTCCATACCCACCCCACCGTTGTGCTCGCCCTCGTGCCCGCCTGTCGTTATTATGTGCCCCGTTATTATAGCTTGTTATATATTGCGGTGGACGTTGCCGCCATCGTCGTGTACGCCTTCGTTGTCGCAGTCGTTGTAGCAGTCACTGTCACAGTCGTTGTGGCAATCGTTGTTGGTCGTCGCCATCGTCGCCATCTGCGCCATCATCGCCATCTGGCGCGTCGTGACCGTCTTCGCCGTCTGGCATACCGTCAGCGTCTTTGCCAGATTATCTCGGCTCAGGTTTCGAAGCCCATACATGGATCACCGCCAACCCCACCGCGACAATCTCGAAAAGGCTCCACCAAGGCGCTCAATCGGGCTCCTTCAATTCCTTGCCGAGCCCTAATTCGCCAATCAAAAAGCAGGCCGTGTTTCGCATTTGGCTCAGCCGCTCTTTTAGAGAATTGGAGAGTTCAAAAGCGAGATCAGGCCTTGCGATGAACTAAGTGCAGCCAGGGCGACCGTAGAGCATATCAGCTCAAGATTCTTCACAGAAGGACCATCGGGTCCTACACACGGGAGCGAGATCATCGAGAGAAACAATAGCTTCACCATCGTGTTCTAGAAACCGACCTTGACGGCTCATCCCCTGTTGCTGCTTTTTCCGCGGGAGTGGCGGCGGAGGACAATTGCTGTGTGGCTTTGCATGTTTTGCTACACGCAGGAGATGTGGCCAGGAACAATTGCCCTGCGGGAAGCGCTGACGCGCGCGGAAGCCGCGAGGCTACGTCCCGCAACCCCAAATCCCCTGCGGAAATTGCCCCTCTTCACGAACGCTTCACAATATCATCGGATGCTCCCCTCCCTTGATGAAACTTCTGCTATTCTACCCTGCTGAAGGCGCCGACCTAACTAATATGTGAACGCTCCACTGCCGACCAATACGAACAGGGTGACCAGCAGAGTGGTCTGTGAGCGTCGAAGCAGTACATGAGCGTTAGACTGGTACAAGATGAGGACTAGTACGACTGTCGTAGCAGTACGTGAATGATGAGCGTCGGACTAGTACGAGCGTCGTAATGGTACGTGAGTGGCGAGCGTCGGAATAGTACGAGGAACAAACAAGATGCTACAGAGCTGGAATAGAAACCCGTTTGGGCCTCTCCGATGTGCCGTAGCTGACCCTACTTAGCGTCATGCTCAATCGAGCTCCTGCAGTTAGTCGAGCTTGTATAAGCCTAACCGAGCTCCTGGATGCCCTTTGAGATGTCATTCGAAATCTGCTTGTCGTTCAAGTTGTTGTTCAAGGTGGCCTTCTGTCCAGACATTCTGCCAAGGCGACGTCCAGACGCCATTCCAAGGCAGCGTCCAGTCAAGGCGGCGTCCAGATCAGCTGTGAAGCGATCAAGGATTCCTGGTCGAGGCGACGCACGTCCAGCGTGATAATTACAGCGTATTTTGTGAGCAGCGATGCGGTGAGACGTGTATCATATTATACGGTACTTCTCCTTCACTAGACCCTCGCATAGCGACTCCTCGCGTCGGAGATATCACCAGGCTTTCCTACAAGCATGGCTGCAATCTGACTTGGCTGCCAAGCGAAACCGGGTTGTTGCAATCTCGGTTTCAAATCCAACCTGCAATTGCGGCACAGCCATCATTTTCAACCTTCCCTAAATATTGTCACGCGAAAGCACTACGCATTGCTTCGCTTCTCTCAACTGCCCGAGAAAACTTCGATATGGATCTGAATCAAAAGGAACAGTACCGCGCCTTGATGAAGAAATATAGAATTCATTTTGATGGGCCAGTCACCCGAAATGCATGGCCTGCTAGTCATACAAAGACCTTCAGCGATATTCAAAAGCTCGGCCGCATCGATTTTTCACTCTATCAGGAGAGCATCAGCGTCGATTCAGATTTCCATCCCTGGAGAGAGCAAACTAGAAGACGGGCGGAACGAATTGCGGAGCTGGCAATGCTGTGCTACAGAGGCAGGAGGAACGAGGCAGGATGGAGACTCTTACTCGAGTCTGAAATCCTTGTACGATTTACTATTGAAGTCACATGGTAAGAATATGTTCGAAAGGGGGAAGATATACCGGCTGACCTTACAGCCGTTCCTGTCGGGCCCGACTCTGGAGATCGGAGTTGGAGGCTTCTCTAAGCGCGCCAAACCAGTTTGCAGAATCCTTAGAGGAACGACGCAAAAGAAGGTTGCCATGCTCTTGCAACCCTACCCGATGGAAAGAAGAACCGTGAGTTCTTGGTCCTTGGCATGTAGCGTTCGAAATTGACAGGAACGAGTCATGAGCAGGGTGTATCGCTACTATTCGATGATCGAGCAGAAGAGGAGATCCTTCACTCTCCGACAGTGATGGCCGATCTACCTAAAAAAAGAGAAAAGCCTGATCGAGTGTATGGTCTCCGAATCACCAAGAGACTTGAGCGCCTGTTGCTATGGTCTGAAGATAAACGGGCATCTTCTGGCGGTAAAACAATCGGAGAAAGCATTAGGTCCACCCCATTTCGCGCCGACGGAGAGCCTGTCCTCTTCCCCTTTCTTGTAATTGAGGCTAAGTCCGAGAAAGGCCGAGAAGGGTTCAGCGATATTGAGGTTCAAACTGCCTTTGCTATCCGAACTTTGCTCGAGCTTCAGCAGGACTTGGCCGATGCTGTCGGTGAGGACAGTAGCTCCGAAACCAGTCCGTTGGTTTGGTTCTTATCCTACAGGGGGGAACAATGGCGAGTCTCCGCAGCATTTATCAAGTATGATGCTGGTGTCAAGACCTACGTTAGTCTCGTTACCCCAGCACGGGAGCCCAGGCTAACAGAATGAAGCGGATTGTAGATCTATGGGATGGCCGGCTCGTACCAAAGGAGGGAGCTCTTCGCCTACTGCTAATTATCGACTACATCTTCGATTGGGCACGCGATATATATCGCGAGACCATTATTTCCGAGCTTCGATCCCTCTCGGCGAGTGACACTCATAGTCTGTCAAATGACAGTGACGTAATATCCATGCTAGATCGCCTAAACTTTTCGAGCATGGAAATAGGTCTTGACGACAATACCCAAGAACCAGCAAATGAAATCCCGCCGGTCGTGGGAAGTGTTTATCACCGGTTAGACAGCGCTTACGGTGCCGTTCGCGATGCAAGAAGCATACGATCCCGTTTCATGTCGCTCTACATCACCGAAGACAATCTATCAGCATTCATGACGTCGATGAGAACAACTGAACAAGCCAAAAGTGCTGCGCGAGCTATCTTACGATTTCTAAGGGACTGTTGGCGCGTCAGCGCAGAAGCGCTCGATAACATCGAACAAATGTGGACAGGAAAAGATAGGGAGAACGAGAACTTGTACAGGCCGACAAAATGCTTTTTGGTTATGGTCACGTTATCGGCTTACCTCTCGCCGTCCTGGGAGCAGACAAGGGAGCTGAGCTATCTAGCAGTCTCAGTGGACGCCATTGAAGCTCTTGTACGGCACGCAGACCAGAAAATTGTCGGCGATTGGAAGGTTTCTCAGCTTCCCTACATCGACAAAGACGTCTTCGTGGGTTGGTTTAGAGCGTTTCGGAGCATAACTATTGAGGACAATCTGTTCGCGACTATCTCACGGGCATGTCTCTCAAGTAGGCTATTTTCCCAGGAATCAAACAGGAAAAAGACTAAAGAGTCATCGATGGTCTGGTTAACGTCGATAGAGGAGTTGGAAGATGGAGTTCATTATCGATTTGATGCTGCGTTTGGGCCCGAACGTACCGGACACGCCCGCGAATATGTGTCCTCGATTTACAACTTGCATAAAGTTGGAAGGAACGAACCTTCGTCGTCCATCCTACGATTGTCAACTCGTTTGGACGAGCAAAATCACGAGGAGCAGACACTCCCAACATTATGGCAACTTGCTAACCCAGGGGACATAATTCACGACAAATTCTTAGCCGTCACTTCCAAAAACCCCAGCAATGTATCAGAGTACCCCGAATTATGCCTCTTCGTTATGGGGGACGGGTTCATAGAGGAGATAGTCCAGTCAGAGAAGGCTCCAGAGCTGGTGGCTGGATGGTGCTTGCAGACACGGAGACTTGACTCAAAGCCCGGATGGGGTGGCTGTTGGAACAGTCCAAACGTGAAAACGCTGGACGAAAGCCTCCTTGACAAGGTACTTGAATTGCTTCGCGCTGTGCAAGACTACGCAAAGGCTTCTCGGCAGAGCAATACTCAATCAGCGAAAGGCAAGAGCCCTAAGCGGCCGTGGAAGCCCAAAGAAGCTCATGGGCATTGGAATATGGTCACAAAGGAACCCGTCAATTTGAACGAGGTGATACAATTTGGATCCTTCCTGCGGTCCCGAGGTCACAGGTTGACTTCTCTCACAAACAGGTATCCCGGATATCCCTATCCAATGACGAGCGACACGGGATCTGCACCCAGTAACTCCGTCAACGTTTATCCTGGGAAAGGTACCAACGATGGTCCGAGTAAACGGGTACATCCTGCAGAGAGCAGTCCAATATCAGACGATGAGGCAGGTCCTTCTGCCCCTAGGCCGTCGAAGCGATCTCATGAACCAATTTCTATCAGCGAGGATGAAGGAAACTATGGTGAGGGGAACGAAAAAAGTGAGGCGTCATCATTAAAGGCTCCTCGAAAGCGACGGCGAATTAATCAACTTGCGCGGGACCATCTTGACGAAGAAGAGCTCAACGAGTTGCTGGCTCAAGGGTTCTTTAATTAGCGGCAGAAATGAGGCCTTTGTAACTACACGTATTCGACGCCTGGGCCGCGCGTAGCTATGATTTGTGCTCTTAGTGCGGCGGATAAAGGGCTGTCCACAACGTCTTGCTCTATGGAGATTATCAGGCCCAGAGAAGATATGATCCTCTGCGTATTGGGCGCTCGCAACCTGACTAGTTGGCTCACCGCGGCAGTCTTTAGCTTTGTTCGAGGCCTCCGTATGAAAGCCCAGATCGAATGCAAGGCTGGCGAGCTCTTTCTCCACGGAACCAACACGCCTCGAGGGTGCTGGTTTGTCTCGTCGTGTTTCCCTTTTCAGATTCATAAATGCAAGTGATTCGAGGCTTCGGATGCAGAATAGACAAGGCTAGACATAGGTAATTTCCCAAGCCACATCAGGGACACTTGATTTCTGGTAGACTTTCCTGCCGTCAGGGAACTCAATCAACCGCCTGGTTGGCTCTGTGTGGCATGCGGAAAGGCTGTCTCGAAGAGAGAAGCCAAGATATTTCCCAAGCAGTCTGTTCAGAGGACCAGATACCACTTCGAGATACTTGCAATTCTCAAAGAATACTCGGAGACTGGAAATCTGACCTCGATATCTGAGAATGTTGTTGAGGAGCTCGTTTCTCACCTGCGAATCTTCGACCGAGCGGAAGATGCGATTCGATTTCATGAGTGCCCAACCTCCTACCTATCGACAAGAGAGTTACTGGGGGCGAGAAGCTCGAGCGTCTCCAAGGTTGCAAGATCGACGGCCCCTGGGCGGACAGACCCTGGAAGTATGTCTTTCTTCCAGGTATCCGCCACATGAGTCAGCCCATTCAGGATTTCCTATATGTAGTTAATCACTGATAATTGTTACGAACAAGACCAGCGGAGAGCCAACAGGAAACAGTGACGGGCAGGTTGCAGAACGCCAGGCGATATCAACGAGCAACAACGGTCGCACAACGATACGCGGGGCAGGATCACATAACAAAGGGTCAGGTGATGTTCTCTATATAATCTATCTTGGCGGAGGCTTAAGTGAGCAGAGCAGAGCATAACAGCATGCTCTGTGGTGATATCGGTGCTCTGCTAACTTCGGAGCAGAGCAGGATAGAGAAGACAGAGAAGGATCAAATTGTCTAAAGGAAGGAAAGGTATAAGAACACGGTCGTTCTCAGCGTTGCTTTCTCTCCTTCATACTCAACTTATGTTTTGAATTTTACTTATTAGATTGAATCTTTACAGCAAATATAACAAACCTATTTGTTACACACCTTCTATACTACTAAAGCCACCTTGACCCGTTCTAACGTTAGACTTATACCTCACGCTTCCTCGTCTGCGGTTAGCCTGCAGCTTAGCAACTGGTAAGTGGACCCAAACCTAACCATGCTAACCTCACTTCTGGAAGTTACCTGGCTCAAGAGATCAGACAAGTACAATCTGTGATTGAGGCATCTTTAGGTGAACAAGGAGTTCATAACACTATAGAAAGAGCTAATTTTATCTTTTTATCTACGGCTCCTTCTCTAAGCTAAGTAGAGAAAATAGGCAAGCAAGGAGACGAGGCGCTAAAAGCTAGCTCGGACCGTGAGACACAAAAGCGTTGAGAGACAGGATGGGACGGTTCTAGACGAAGCGGTGACGCAGTGAAGCGAAAGGAACCTTGTAAGAGGGCTGTGAGATGCAGCTTAGAAGCAAGGCTTCATTAAGCGGAAATTGGAAAAGACGGGTTAGGGCGCGAATGATGAGACGGGATAGTAGAGGTAGTAGGAGGTGATGCGCTTTAATAGAGAGGGGTTGGGGCGGATTACATAAGGGTATAAGAGGGCGCTAGTTAGCCGGAAAGAGAAGACCGCGTAAACCTGAGGGGGAGTTCCCTCGAATAACTTTACAACGCAAAATACACTAAGCAAGGAGAAATACCCATAGAGACAATAGGTAGGAGATATGATACACCAAGTTACAAGCCATCTAAGTCAGGAAACACCAGACCCGCTGTCACGCCCCTTTATATCCTCCATTCTATTCTCCATTCTATTCTCCGTTCCGTCCTTTATCCGAACCTCCATTCTACGCTCCATTCTCCCCTCCATTCTAACGTCAACCCCAATGTCCACTCTAGGCTCCATTCTGCCCTCCATTCTGAACCCCATTCAGAAACCCCGTTTCCCAAGGATGGCACCATGTATAATTCACTGCATCACCCAATAACGACCCCACCGCCCCTCCCCCAAACAGCCAGTCCTCAAGCTGCTCCATCTCCTCTTTGAGCTCAAAGAGAAACGGTACAGCGCCAATATACTCCCCAAATCCCAACTTGGACCGCATGCAGTTCGGGCAACAGCTGAATGTCATTTCTTCGCGTATGTTGTTCTGCACATTCCAGTTCGGACAGAGTGTGATGTCCCAGCCGGGGAAGGAAGGAGTGGTGTCGTTGGCGGCACGTAAGAAGAAGAGGACCTGGGGTTCGGTGGAGAAAATCAAGCGGGCGCTTCTGAGATGGCCGCGTTCGGCCCGTTCAGGGCAGAGAGAACAGAGAAAGATTATGGTCCAGGTGCTGTGGTTGTGGGTGCAGTCTTGTCCTTCTCGGGCGTGATCGAATATGGCTGTTCTGCACATCTTGCGGGACTAGATAATGTGATTGCTGGATGTGGAGGTGGTGCGAAAGGGGGAGATGGTGTCGAAGATGTTTAATGATGCTGTTACTAGCACGGCGGGACTGAGATGCTGTGGGTTTATCTGAAGTGCAGCTACTGAAGATAGATAGAGTTTTTTGTGCAGAAAAGGAGTTGACAGCTGATTTGAGAATGAGGTTCGTGAAGTAAAAGTGTGCTGCAGGAAAAGGCACCTTCGAGGAATGGAAAGAAAATACTTATACTCCTGCCAAGATGCGGTGACTCTTTGAACTGAGCGCTTCCTTTAACTGTTCAAAGCGATTGAACGTTTCACAGTGACAAAAAGAAATGACGATGTCCTAAAGCTCGATCGACAAATGATCGGGTTTAGTTGAATATATGCCTCATCATATGACTTCAAGGAAATGCAAGACCTTTAAAGAAACTGTGCGGGTAGAGTCGAAGTTCCGTATCGCTGTGCAACATGACTGCAAGAAGAAGGGAAGACCGTTGGGTGGCTGTTTGAACCGAGTGCTCTAATTAGTTGCTCGGAATGATGAGGTGTTTCATCGTGACATGGACAACGACGATGCTCCGTAGCTCGATCGCAAGATGATCGGAGTTAGCTGACTCTATGCTCCAAAACTCAGCCGCAAGATGATCGGGCTCAGTCGACTATACGCCTCATCATGTGGCTACAAGGAAATTCAAGGCCGTTGAGCGATCTTTGTGGATAGAGTCGACGTTTCGTACCGCTAAAGAATATGACTGTAAGTAAATGCAAGACCTTCAGGAGACCTGTGTAGAGAAACTTAACATTTCCTATCGCTATGAAGAAGCCATGGCCATTGGGTGAGCTGTTTGATTAGACTCTTTGTTTCATCAAACATAAAATGTAACGATGTTAAAAAATAGACTATCGCCGGACAGTAATCGGGAGGCGTTGAATGACAACTTGCTAGACACACTCACTGCAATGTCTGGTACAATACCTCGTCATAGACCCGTGCGCACTTTGCGGCCAGTGCATGGCTTCAATGCACTGATGAAACCCTAAGGGGAATGGGTCTTCGATCTGTGTGCACCCTCCTGCCGCCATCGGGTTGATCTGGCGAATTTATCAATAGTTTGGAATACTGATATATGTATTCCAGAATTCTAAAAAGAGGTATGAAACACTACAGGCGCTGTAAGGAAACTCTACGGACAACAATAAAGAGATGCTGCATCAGTAGTGAGTCTCTACCAATAAGGAGTCTCAAACCGCAAAGTTCAGCTCGAACTCCGGCCTTCCATTTCTCCACTCCGAGAACTCCACATCCCCAGGCATCTCCCTCCCATCCGCAAGCCTCAGCCTGGGCCAGTTCTCCCACTCCCAGCTAAAAGGCTTCTCCTCATACAGCGACTTCTCCGGCGGCCCACCCTTGCAAGCCTCAGGCAGCATCTCCGCAAGCACATCATTGACCAGCACAAGCGCACCACTATGCCACCCGGCCGCACTCACACTCAGCGCAAAATACGCACCCAAGCCATCCTCATCTGCATCCTTAAGCTCGGGACGCTTATCCCAGTCCCTCGTTTCCTGCTCGAACCACTCGCTGACTTCGCCTCTGACTGCGAGCTCGTGAGTAGCAAGTTGTATCCGCTCGCTTGCCTCAGCGGGATCCTTGCCACCGGCTCCCATGAAGCGCATGTACTCCCGCTTTTCTTTCTCGAACCACACCTGGCGGCCAGTGGTGTAAGTTTCGGGAAGCAGTTGACCTTCGCGTCGGGCACCGACAACGTGGATGCCGCGGATCAAGGCCTGGGAGTCGTTTTCGTTTCCGAGGCCGAGCGCGCCGCACCCCCGAGGGTCTTTACCGTAGGAGGTGATGCGGCCATTGCTGTGGAGTGCGTGGTAGTGGTAGTCGCCGAATGCAACGGATATCACGCCGGTGTTTTGGAGAGCGGGAATTCGCTGCAGGCCTTGGATATTTATCTGATCGGGATTGTCAAAACGCGCGTCCCAGCATCTATCGAGGTAGCCTTGGTCGGCAACGATGACCTCGTCATTCTTGAAGGAGGCGAAGTGTCGGAAAGACCCTTGGACATCCCAATGCGTACCAGTGCCGTTCCGAAGGCGACGGAGTTCCATGATATCGGTGGTGGTCGATTCGGCACCGATCTTTGCGGCAAACACCTTTCCAAGATCTGTAACAAAGACAACAAAATGCTCAAGCACGATGTAGTTGTTGACCATGCCTACTTCATCCCCGAGGGCCTTGTCGTCTTCAGATTGCCGAGACGCATGCTTCGTCCGCTGGTAGCTTGTCTTCGGTACGACTGCGGAGTCGACGACTAACATCATATCTGAATCATGTTCTCCTCGCGGACGTCTCACTGGGCTCCACAAGATGATGCCAGTCCCGTAAATGTACGCAGAGCTGTGGCTCCACCCAGCCACAACCTGCCGAACGCGTCCAATTCGGGTGGCGTCCGCGGTCAGAATTTGACTGCTCGAAGATGACGATGCTTCGTTGATGTCGACATGAAGGAACTTGACATGAAGCGCGTCTTCACAAAAGGCGTACCAGGACCAAATTCTGCCGCTATCTGATAGTGCTAGGATGTGAGATCGTCCAGACGAGAACTGTCGCGTAGCTACTGCCGGATCGTATCTGTCCGTGGACTGAGGAAACCCAGGTGGATACTTCAAGAGTTCGTACCTGTCAGAGCTGACTTCGCGCGGCATGTGCAAGCCATCGAGAACACCAAAAGTATAGAGGGAGCCTTTGGAAGTAAGAAGTGTTGTCGACCAGCCACTGGCGTCAACATTAGTTGTGCACCTGTTTAGAAACGATTGGGTGTTTGGAGATGAAAACTCTGGAGTTGCTCACCCGCATTGCATGTCTGCAATGATTCCCAGTTTTCTAGAATGCTCTACTTCCGTAGGGAAAGGCACATTAACGTTCGGGGCAGCCCAAAATCGCCCTGGCGACATGCCTCTTGGCAGAGCTTGCGAGTTTTTGTAGGTATGTCCCAGGCAGCCGTCAGTGTTGCTGCCCCATGTAAATACGCGGCTTTGCGTGAGCAGTCTGCGATACATCTTCTGCCATCGTACGCCATCTGATTGGACGACTGGCTGGTTGGGAACTCGGAAAGTAGATCGGGTAGCATAGCTCCAGTATGCACCGTCGAGACGAATCGAGGGCTGATTGAAGGCTGTGCAAGTGGCACATAGTGCCAGAAAGCTTTTGGCATCGAGGTAAGGAAAGACCAGAAGAAGAATATCCAGGGGAAGGTCGTTGAGGGGGGTCCCTTTATTCGCCATGTTTACGAGATTGACTCGAGGAGGCTTCAAGCTATGGAATGGTAGTCAACGACGTAAGTTTGGTCAAGTAGTGAGGCGAAGAAAGTTGTTGGTGATGTATGACGTGGGTGGTGCCTGGTGGGATGAGGTTTGGCTGCGGCTCACGCTAGCGGCATGACTCGTGCCTCCCCGGAATCTGGGGTAGGCCTTGGCGTCTTTTTCTCGAACATGACTCAGCAAAATTCCTCCCGTCACCACTCGACTTCAACCACTATCATCTGAAGTCCCTCAACTGCCTCTCACCAACCACAACGCCAATGCTAGAAACATCTAATCGACCGCATACTGCACGGAGACCTCTACCCACACTACACCCTAGCCGGTAGTACGACCGCGCAAACAAAGCCCCCGCCTTTCCTGTCGCAATTGACTCATTGTCTCCGAACCCACATCACATACTTCCCACGATGAGCGCCGAACCCGCAGATACCGGGGAGACTCCGGCGGCACCAACGCCTGCTACATCGGACCCAGCGCCTCCACCAAATGCTCCACCGACAGCCGAGAAAGGAGCACCCGAAAAGCCCGCACTCTCTGGAGCAGAACTGAAGAAACGAGCAAAGGCAGAGAAAGCAGCAAAAAGAGCCCAGCAAAAGGCCGCAACGGTGGGAATATCAGGCGCACCACAAGACTCGAAACCGGTACAACAGGAGCCCAAGCAGCAAAAGAAGGACGGAAAACAAACTTCAAAGGAACCGAAGCAAGGCCCAAAAGAGGCTGGACAACCAGGAACGCCCCTCCCAATGCGGCGAAGACAGTCTGTGACTCTTCCGCCACCAAAAGAGAAGGAGGAAGTAGTAAAGCAAGTCGGGTTATTTGGCCACTTGTATGGTCAACCAAAACAGCACTCGATAGCTGGCGCGGCCAAGGAAGTGCACCCCGCGATCCTGGCCCTCGGGCTGCAGTACTCGAGCTATGTGATTTGTGGGAGTACTGCTAGGTGCGTTTCGATGCTACTAGCTTTCAAAAAAGTCATTGAGTCGTACACAACTCCCAAAGGCCAAGCGCTGGCCCGGCATCTCACAGCTCATCATCTTTCTCCTCAAATCACCTACCTTCAGGCATGTCGCCCGATCAGTATCAGCATGGGAAACGCTATCCGCCATTTGAAAGACCTGATTGTGAAGATTGATCCAGCTGTCTCCGAAGCAGACGCGAAAGAACATCTAATAGACTCGATCGATAGTTTTATCAGGGAGCGCATTACGGCTGCGGATGAGCTAATATCAAGCGAGGCCATGACGAAGATCACACCTGGAGATGTGGTTCTCACATACGCGTCGAGCACTATTGTGCAGACCACGCTACTAAAGGCCCACAACGCTGGTATTCCGTTTCGAGTAATTGTCGTAGATTCGAAGCCATTATACGAGGGCAAGGCACTAGGTAAATCTGACTTTTCTAGCTCCTTTTCATCATTAAGAAGCTATTCCTAACCTCATCCGTTCCACAGCCAGGAACCTAGCACACCACGGCCTCAAAGTCAGCTACAGCTTGATTAGCAGCGCCGCACACGCCATGAAAAGCGTTACGAGGATATTCCTCGGCGCCCACGCAATGATGAGTAACGGGTACGTCCTCCCCATCTCCCCCACACCGCTCCGCTAACTTTCCACAAAGCCGTCTATACTCCAGAGTCGGGTAAACTCCCCACCTCCTCTAAACCCAGTTCCAACTAACCACCCCCAGCACCGCCGCCATCGCCATGCTCGCCCACGAACGCGACATCCCCGTCACTGTTCTCTGCGAAAGCGTCAAATTCACCGACCAAGTCGCACTGGACAGCATCGTGAAGAACGAACTCGCGTCGCCAGAAGAATTGCTCTCCGAGAACGAACGCAGCGCACTCGTCGATCTACTTCCAAAAGACAAATCTAGCAGTGCAGACAAGAATGAGGAGGTGATGAAGTGGTGGCGGGATGAGCCGAATCTGCAGATATTGAACATATTGTACGATGTGACGCCAGGTAAGCCTAAAGCTGTTTCTATTGGGATTCTGGAGTTGCGCTTGGGGATAGTAAGCTAATAGATGGTTGCAGCGGAGTATATCAGCATTGTTATTACGGAGCATGGATCGTTGCCGCCGAGCTCGGTGCCGGTGGTTCATCGGATTAGCACGAATACTTAGGGATAGCTGGAGAAATTCTGCGAGGCGTAGTCGTAATGCACGGGACCCACGGGGGCTGGGGAAGACTGCAATACCCCCAGCCTAATGAGCCTTCAAAAAATCACAATCTAAAGGGATGAACCACCTGAATCGGACTCGCGTTATTGAGGATGGCATTCCGCTTTTGGGGCGTGCTGGGATTTATTGTAGAGCTGTAAAATAGTGAAGCTATCACGCCGTTGAATGGACGAGCTAGGGGAATAGTCTCCTTTGAGAAAGGAAGACATTTTCAATTTTCTTAGTCAATGAAAGTGTTCCTCAGGCCACTCCAGGCCATATTATCCAGCGATTTGTTTGTACCGATGTAATGGAAACTGGTGCCTACCAGGCAGGCTCACGTGCTTTCGCGAACATCGTCCCATCGCGAAAACTCTGGTCGCCCCGCTGCAGCCTCCATTATTACATCACCATCATTGTATCCCGACTCCCACTGCCCCTGGACTCTTTTGGATCCCATCGATATCCCTTCCTGTATCATCTTATCTCGCACACCTCGCGTCGTGTCATCCACACTCGCTCACCATGAAATCCACCGGCGGCGGCGCATCAAAGCGCAAACGAGCGGCGCGCCAGACGCGCCTCAACTTCACACCCATCGATTCCTCATCACCTGCCGCGGCGCATCTCTCGCCGCAAGTTCGTGGTCGCGCGGCTGCGGTGTCGTATGACAGGTCGCCTAGCCCGGTGAAGCGGCGGAAGGTGGAGGTGAAGGGGGGAGAGGTTGATGATATCACTGGTACGATTTCACTACGCGTTCAAATTTATTATCTTAGCACGGTGTCTTCTTATCTAACGGTTCGACAGATAGCTTCAGAGCTCTACCTACACCCGATAAATCGTCTCAAGCCAAAATTCACGGTCACGGCAATACGACATCGGAGTTACTTCGCCGGCAACTGGATTTTGGCAACAACGGAAGCAAGGCTTCACAGCGACAGAGCAGAGGGGGAATGGGTTCCTCGCCTTCACGACCGATGGCGCCTAATATGTTTGGAAGCCCTGACCGAAAAGTGGTGGATGTGGCTACTAGTTCGAGCGGGTCAGATAAAGAGGAGCTTCCGACGAAGGTGACACGTTCTGTTCGGAAGGTCTCGAATGTTCACCCGCCGAAAGGAAGGGAGCCTCCACCGGCTGCTGGAAGATCGCGGAGGAGTGATAAGAAGCAGAAGGCGGAGAAAGTTAGGGAGGCGCAACCCGCTGCTAGGAGATCGCAACGGAGTAATAAGCACCAGAAACCGATGGTTATCTCCAGCGATGAGGGCTCGGATGGTGAAGGCTCAGACGGCGCAGAGGAAAAGAGTTCAGTGAAGGATCAGCCCGTTGCAGAAACTGAATCCGACAGCGAAGAGATGCCAGACTCGTCTCCACTCAAGAAGCCACGGCAAGCGGCAGCTACTCGAGCTCGTAGGCGATCCGACTCTTTCGAAGTGCCTGACGATGTTGTAGAGCTGGAAGACGATGAGCCGGTGGTCTCCCCTCGCAAGCGAAGCAGGAAGTCAAGAGCTTCGGACTCTGAGGATGAAGATAAGGACGACATTGTTCCAAGTCTGCGAAGGCGACTCCGACGTCCGCGGCAGGAAGAATCCCCAACCCCCACAGAAGAAGAAGATGACGAAGAGGAAGACGATTCCATTGTCATGACACAACGGAGATACAAACCCAAAACTCCTGACCAGAGCTTCAGCAAACAGGAAAAGGACGATTTGGACGACGATCTAGAGTTCCTGGGATCCGGTCGAAAGCTGTCAAACAAGGCGCGAGAAAAACGGGCCACGCCGAAGATAAATGCACGGCAAATCGCCCTCGAAGAGTTGAAGCGAAAGCGGGCTGGCGAGAAGGTCGAAACCACAGTCACTCCCAATCGTAAGAAGCCACCCGTCCGTACAATTGAGGATACCTCCTCCGAGGAAGAAGCAGACGAAGAGGACGACGGTGGCTTCGACGACCTCGATGACGCCCAACCTGAATATCGAGCGGATGTGCTAGATATGTTCCACGAGGATGATGAAGATGACGGATTCGTCGTCGACGAGGACGATGACGGTGACGACACATTAGGAGCGCCAGATGCCCAACTTCCATTAGAATTCAGCAGCCTCAGTCGCGCCAAGGCAAAGGACCTATTCAAATACGCTATCGAGTGGATGGTGCAGAAGAAGATCAACCCTGCTTTCGAAATGACCGACGACGTCTATCGTCTCACGTTCCAAAAGCTCGACGACGAAGTCAAGGGCCTGGCTGGATCCAAGTTCGTGTCCTCAGTATGGAGGCCCGAGTTCACGAGGTCCATCAAAGCTAGACCGGAGATGAACCTCTTGCAAATGTCTGCGGATGCGATGGACGCGGATTGCCAAGCTTGTAATCGCCGCAATCACCCAGCTACTTGGAGCATCCAACTTACTGGCAAACCGTATCATAAGGAGTCGCTGGAAGAGCTAGCTCAATCAGATGATGACTCTGACGACGAAGATGACGACGAAGAAGAGGAGGGTGATGGCAAGGAATACGATGCCGACGGGAATGAGCTGCCGGACCGGGAGCGATGGTTTAGCCTTGGAAGCACATGCAAGCAGAACGCCGAAATGGCACACATCCTCCACCACTGGCGCTACCATCTCAACGCATGGGTTGTCAGCTATCTCGAAAGCAGCGGCTACTGCACTCCGGAACAGCTCACCAATCGCGATAAAATGAGCGTGAGGAAGCGGCGCAAGGCTGCGCTCAAGATTGTCGATAAGATGGAGAAGAAGGGGGAGGTCAACCGGCTTTATAGGGACTATCGGAATCAACTCGATTGGGCTCAGAGTGCGAAGAATGATGGGTCAAGGTTTGTTAGGCGGTGATTGGAGAAGTGGGAGGGGACGATGGATTGGATGGCATGGTTGGCAATTGGAGTCTGATATGGAGACTATGGTGTCAAGGATACAAGATTGAATTGGATATCCATTGAGTAGCTCGGCTTTAGCTAGTTCACTTCCAATAATTGCTAGGCTTGATGAAAACTTTCTGTTGGGCGTCCCGAGAGCTTAGTTGCCACAGCGAGACATGGAAAGGTGGCACTCTACTTTTACAACAAACTCTTTTGACTATTACCTCGGAGTCCTAGGAGTCAAAGACTGTTAAACACATCGTCTTCTCAGAACACATACCTCCCGTCCCTGCTTTACCAAGTCCTCTCTCTGTGCGCGTCTTTGTTCTGTTCTATCTACCAATCATTTAGATATGGCCAAATGGACCACGACTTAATCCACCCAAGCAGTAATGGACAGGTGTACACACGAGACGGAGATGTCTGGTGGGATACTCTTCGCACGATTTCCTATGAACACATGCTCAACGTCATGGACCCTTTGATCTCTCACTCAAAATCCAAAACGATGCTATTCCACACTCTATATTTATAAGAACGTACTGAGATTATCTCAAGAATGCTTCAAAGCACACCAAAAGCGCTCAAATCCCCTCATCACTCCCCTCATCAAACTCCTCATTAGAGACATAAAAGGACCCTCCCATCTCTTCCCCCTGATCCTCCTCCACCCTCAACACCGCCGTCGACACTCCCGTCGTCGAATCCGGGTGCCCCCACCGCCTCTCCATCCTCCCCTCAACCTGTTCCTGCACATGCCTCCTCACCCGCGCCGTCATGCGATTCAAGCACCCCTCCATCTCCTTCTCCTCCCTCTCCTTGCCTTTCACACCCCCAACCCCTAAACTCGGCGGCGCCCACTTTAAATACACCTTGTTATGGCTCGCCGGCAGCGCAAACCCCGCATCCAGAGCAGCAATATACTCATAGCACAGATAACACGCAGGCTTGCTGCAGCCCACGAACTTATCGTCGTCGACAAATGGGAGCTTGCGCTTGTGGAAGAGCTGGACGAGGTACAGTTCTGCGTGGATGCGGGTGCTCGTGGTGCAATCATCGCGCAGGCGGGCGGAGAGGTTGCTCCAGCGGTCGTGGTGGGTGAGGTGGTGGAGGAGGGGGGTGGAGACGAGGGGTTTCGAGGAGAAGCGGGCGGCGAGGCTGGCAAGGGTGGTTTGTTTTTCCAGGAGGGGGATCTTGGCGGCGGGGTGGGAGGCGTAGGGGTGGAGGGAGTAGGAGCGGAGGAGGTGGGGGAGGTGGAGGGAGGCGTGGGTTAGGAGGCTGGCGGCGTGGGGATGTTCGCCGAGGCGGCCGGTGTTGTGGCGCAGGATTTTGAAGGGGCAGGTGGGGTTTGACGAGGAGATGCGGGTGGAGATTTGGTGGAAGAAGGGGGTGGATCTAAGGAGGTGGCATTTGCTGGCGATTTGGAGATGGTTGTTTGAGAGCGTGGTTGACTGGAGGTCTTGGAGAGTTTGGAGGAGGACTAGGGTACGCGGGTCTACCTCATTTGCACCGTCTTTGTCTCGTTTTGATTAGCAGATCTATCGAATGAAGCCTTCAAATGAAACGGGAGACTTACCTTGACATTCTTTGCTAAGCTGGCGGATACAAGAGGGAAGAGCATGCTGGACAAACTTCAGATATTCTTTGATTCTTGTCTTACAAAATGCGATGATACTGTTTAGTAGCTTCTCTTTAGTGCTTTGTCTCGTGTCAATGGTCATCCGAGCGAGATCTGCCAGAGTATCCTTAAGGAATTGAACTGTCTTTGGCTTGACCGAGTCATTTGCTGCAATCCAGTACTCGACTTTGTTCGAGCACTGCTGTAAAGCAATGGCAGTGCATGTCGATCCGCCCTTCTCATAGTCGCAAATGTAGGCAAGGTATTTGATGAGCGATCTTCGCAATTGCGTGGTGTCTACACCAGTAGGGTCCGCCTTAGGGTAGTCCTTGATCCTCCCTCCTCTACAGGGATCCAGAGCATGGAGGATGAGTATCGGCTCGTAGAAACGCCGAAGGACCTTCCTGCGGATTGGCTGCTCGACTAGCAGATTCGCGTTGACAGCCTTAAGGGCGCGGGACTGTGTGCCGTCTGAATCAACAGCAGAAGGGGAAACCTGAGTATGTAGGAGTCTCTCAAGGCTTTTTGCGACTGCGCCCGGTAATATCAGCTCCCGTCTACACAGTCAATGGAGAAAAACGACCTTCTGCAACGCTAGAATTCTTTCTAGCCGTCGTTTTAGGCATCGAAGTTCCAGTTGCTGGTTTCTTTGCTTGTCCAGTACCGTCTCCCACAGGGGCGACTTTGGCTTTGGGTTTCGTAAGAGGCCTCTCCATTTGAGGCTTTACATCTGAAACAACAGCAGTGGGCTTCGACTTTAACTTTTGTGTGGTTACATCGGGCGATGTCAGGGCCTTCTTCTTCTTCTTCTTCTTTTTAATTGGCTGGATAACTGCTTTTGCAGCATCAACGTCAACCGCGATGTTGGTCTTCTTCGCACACATTCTAGATTAAGTAATTGAGCGATTGGGAAATGACAATTGCGAAGCTTAAACTATGGAACAGATGGTAGAGAGTATAAATAGACATCCGTTATCTGGCATTAAGTTCGATGCTCTTCCATGCACCTATACATCGCCCGAATGGCCAGATTCCTGTTCTTCATTGTAGCGCAGCCTTACAGCCATTAGGATCCCCGCGCTACACCTCCGGATTTTCAGTTTTCTCGAACCAAAGTTCCAGAGGCTGCAGCTGCATGCATGTCGACGATTTGGTAGTCTGAGTCAGATGTGCGGTGACCGGTGAGGGGTAGAAGAGGAAGGCTTGCGATTGGTGCTATACTGCGAGGGCCTATCAGAACGTTTAGGGAGCGAGGGAGAAAAAAGGTAGAAATTGTAGGAGCGTATGATACATACTCTCAAGGCAATAAATCGACAGTTCTAAGGTCAAATCTCTGAAGATTGGGTTGCAATAGGATGTTGAAAGTTACTTTAATGCAGGCGCAAACTGTGACAAACAACGTAACTCTCGCAAGCTGGACTTGAGAAATTAATAGGTAATGCTTATAAGTGTACTCGGCTACATGACTTCCTTTGTGTAGAAGTAGCTTGATGAATAGTATGGATATCGACAGCTTGGATATCAGCGTTCGAGCATCTGCAATTACGCAGTATACCGGCCCCAGCTCCTGTCCTGTCGTGCATGACCAAATATGCCACCATGCTAATTGCCTTGACTACTGTAGTATGTCTCATACAGCTCTTGTGGTATGTCACCCTCCCACGACCAGCTCTTTGGAAAGGATTTCAATCCTGTTGATCCCGTCTGGCTGTCAAACTAGAGTCCAGTCCAATGGTAGCGGCGCCTTCGCAGTTTCCTCATAGTAGCCCATCACCATAATTCCTCGAGTTATACCGTCCCCTCTGCACCCTCATCGCGGCAACCCACTCCCCTCCCCCCTCCCACTCCTTCCTAGGACACCCGCCTTCAATCTCAACTCCAACCCTACCGCCGTCCCTGCTCCCTCTTTCCCCTTGCTTCCACTGACGCCCTCTCTCGGTCCCTTTCGCAACAGCTCCTCAAGCCCCAAGTCCCGCCACGCAGGCTCCTTCTGCTTCATGGTCGCGCGCTGGATCCCAAACGCTGCATGCTGGTCCGGCACCACGTCGTCTTCGTCTTCGGGATTTGGGGGCTGGTGCTGCGGCGGGACATATATCTCTTCGGGGGTGAGGTGGGAGCGAGTGAAGTCTTCGAAGAGGTCGGCGACGCGGGGGTGGGGGAGGTGGAGGGGGGTGCGGGAAGAGTCGCGGGACTGTGAATCGTTAGTCAGCTACATTTCTGTGCCTTTGAGGAGAGATTGGCGTACCATATTGGTGTGAAATTTTGATTTGCGGGGATTGGATGATGGCTTGGTCTAGTGTCTTGATGTTTTGGTGTTGTTACTGATCCTCGAGTGAGGTTGAAGGCGTGCACGTGATAATGGTCTAAGCGTCGCCGCCAAGCCTGTCTTCGCTAAACTTCCACAACGCCTCAATCTCGAATTTGGCCCGCGAACTTCTCGACGACGATACCGACAACAAGCCCTCACGACATCACTCCAGCCGGCCGAGCAGCGATTCCGATGTACGTATACCCCATGTTGTAAATCCTCCAGATGTTCAGAGACTAACGTGTTTGGGTGTCTGCCAGCCGCCCACTCAACAACACACCGCAATCATGTCTCACGAGAACGTCTGGTACTCGCGCCCGCGCACGTATGGCAAGGGCTCGCGCTCATGGTGCGTTTGACTCTCTCTGTTTGTGATGGGAAGAGATGATTGGGATAATGAAGGCGGAAATGTGGAAGTGGGATGGGAGAACGGAAATGGAATATGGCAGGATTGGAATGAAGGGAACACTGGCTAATAGATATACAGCCGCGTCTGCACCCACCCTGCCGGTCTGATCCGAAAGTACGGTCTCAACATCTGCCGTCAGTGCTTCCGCGAGAAGAGCGCGGACATTGGCTTCGTCAAGGTACGGATACTCAAACCACTACTCTGCATACCAGGAATCATCAGCAATAAACCTTCGACCTCAACAACAACCACCACGCAAACGCTCCACTTCATCGATCCCCAAGATATGGCTTGGATAACAGTGGCTAACGGCTTTCTAGCACCGGTAAACGCCCACCGCCAACAAAGGAACTCGTAGTGGAAGGTTCAAACGGTGTTCTGCTTGCTGCGACACGGAAAAGCGAGTGGATGACTCAATATGAAAAGATGAAAGGCGGAGTTTCATGTGCAGTGTGGATATCCTCCTCGGAGGTCTGAGGCGTGGGATACACTGGGTTTCTCTTTTGCGGGTGCTAGGTATACAAATTCAACTGAGCATCACGACCAAAACTTTCACTCACGATATTTCCTGGGGCGCGATGACCAAGCGGACGTCCCACAAGCTTGTTGCAAGTTTATGAAGGTTCTATAACAGCTGTACTGACTACGGAAGCTTTTACTACGTTTCACTTGAGATACATCTTTTCCGTCACTCCCGTGGAAGCGTCAATCCACTCTCCTCTCCTCTGCTACTCCGCCGAATTCAAGAATCTCACGCACAGAAAATCCGGTCCGCCACCACATACCAATCGAAAACACGAAATGATTGATCCTAGTCATCAATAATGCGCTAGTCGCTCTATGCGGTGTGAAAACCACGGTCGACAGGGCAAAGGTGGACCAAAGAGCGTTAAAAAGGACTGCAGTTGTCAGATGAAAGGAACTCTGCATTTTTGCGAAAGGGAAAGAAAGAATAGTGCGGATCAAGGCTTCTCAAACAGGTATAGAAGACTCGATGTGGAGACTTACTAAACGGCGGCAGCGAAGCACGATCGAAAGACCCCCGAACGTGGGCAAGTCCAATCGCCACGGCCTGTGATCATGTTAGATTTGTGTCAGATCAGTCTTGCCCGTCGCACCAACATGTACAGTACGGACAAGATCAAACCTCCAAAGCAGAAATCACAAATTAACCCACCATAATCGCAACAACATGCTGCGCGCTCCTCGCCTCCTCTCCGAAATTCGGCAACGGCAGTCCGGTGGATTCGCTCAGTGCTTTGCTGAGTGCGCCGTGGTAGATTACTGCCGGCTTGATGAGCAGAATTGTACGACAGCAGCATCGGCGGCGCCTTTGATGAAGGTGATGGGGGAGAAGGAAGCCATGGCGAGGGAAGGAAGTGTTTAGGAGAGGGGTGTAAGTAGGTATAGGTGGGATAGCTAAGTAGGTAGGTAGTTAGGGAGATTGCACATAAGCTCAAACTGACTCGCGGGAGGTTTTACAGGGATGTACTCGTTCGTATTTTACTTATGCAAGGCTATGTATGTAATCTTTAACGTCTAGATCCTTTCAAAGATGGGCCGTAATTTGTTTCGATATGTGTTGAGGCAATCGATGCCCGGGTTTAGACATTAATAGAGAAGCGGGTGCGGGGGAATATCGTATGACTTACTATCAAGTCACCCTTTTGTTGAGTTTTCACATTTTCTTCGTCTATGATACCACCGCGGCTGAAGTGACTCAGTTTTCCTCCTCGCAGATGTTGGAATTCTGAGTGGGCGGATCAAAACAAGTGAAGGAGTGGTCGCATGGAGTCGTCGGGGAAGCCTTTTGGCTGGGTGGATCAAACCGAGGCAAAGGCGCAAGCATTAGTCCGGCGGAGAGTCAACACCCGCTCAGCAACGAACCATGGAGTTGGAGCGCTCTTGTTCATACAGAGTGATGATGGTGAGAATCTTGTCGACTCAATAATGACGATGAATGAGATGAATGGGTTGTGTAGCTCTAGATTATCACTAGTAGAGTCGGTTGAAGATTCGAAATAACTATGGTTTAGCGTGATAAATGTGATGATACAGTCAATATCCTAGTCCTCAGAAGGTGACGAGATTAAGCATATAAAACGACAACGGCAGTGAGTGACCTCGGAATATGCACTGACGAGATGATACTACATCCCAATCGGGTATAGCTCATTCTCACCCTTCAATCATCCCGTCTTGAACGGCGTCATCCCATCTCCACCACAATGTCCTCTCCCATCGTCCACGGCGTCTCCATCACGCCTCTCACCCAATGCTCCCACTGGTTCTCCGCCCTCGACATCATCGCCATTAAGATGAAGTGCTGCAATGAATTCTACGCGTGCATCTCGTGCCACGCTGCCCTCGCAAAACACAATACCAAGGTCTGGACAAAAGAAGAACGGGACGAGGAAGCGGTGTTTTGTGGGGGTTGTAAGAGCGTGTTGAGCATTGAGGAGTATATGGCCGGTGATGGGAAATGCGAGGAGGGGAGTAGGTGTCCGAAGTGTAACGCTGGGTGGAATCCGGGGTGCAAAAACCACTGGAGTCTTTATTTCGAAATTTAGGGCTCGGAGAGGTTTGTGAGCCATTGAAGGTATGAATGCGCGGTGCAATAAATCCCCCTGCTTTGTATCTAACTTTATTTAATTTTCTGACCAAATATAGAACGGAAACAATAAAATACCCATGTAGAAGATCCGCCAAGGACTGAGAGATTCCAACAGGCATCCTAGTTTTCCGGTGAAGGTAAACGAGAAGTCCATAAAATCTACATATTCAGTGTTCCTGCCGTTCAACCCCTCCCGGACCTTTACTGCTCAATGTTACGAATAGTATCACCCTAAATCATGATCTTACCCATATTGGCACCCCTCCTCTTTCTTCTCACCCCCCTCACCCTCGCCCAAGCCACCACAATCCCCATCTTCGCCCTCGACGACCGCGGCTCCGGTAACAACGTCTACACCATCACAATCAACTGGGGCGGCTCCGTCCTCGCCGCCAATGCCACCGCCACCACCTTCATCGTCACGTCTACGCTTATCCAGCACGTGACGCCCGTCTATGCCGGCGAGACCGCGCGCTGGACATACTACTCCACGACTGGCGGCCCGCAGACCATCACGCAGGGGCCGTCGATGTACGAGTACACGACTTCTTACGGCAATAGCGGCATGGAGGATGTGACGGCGTGTCAGATGCTTGGCACGACGGAGGCGCGGTGTAATTTCACCGGGGCGTCGTGGTACGGGACGCATGATACGAGGAGCTTTACGTGGAGGGCGAATGGGACGGTTGATGGGGGGGTTTTGGGGGGTTTTGCGCCTGTGACGGTGAGTGAGGGGCTGGAGAAGTTAGGGGTGACGGTGAGTGGGGGTACGACTGGGACTTTGACTGGAACTTTGACTGCGACTGCGAGTGCGATTGCGACTGCAACTGGGAAGAATGGGCCGGCGAAGACGGGCGAAGCAGTTGGGAAGATGATAGGGCTGGGGTTTGTAGTGATAACTGCTGTACTTACGATAAGTTTTGCATGGTAAAAACGGTTTACGAGATTGGATGGCTTAAAAGGTATCTAGTTCAATGAATGTCCCTCCCCCTTAACCTGTGTGCCGAGCCAAGTCCATAAGGTGTATAGGCCGGCCATAGAAGCGTGCGCGAATTACCTAGGCAGTGAATAATGAGGATAGGTTTAACAGGTACACTGAAGGGGTGGTGTATTAGGATTTCAAGTCTGTGCTTGTAGGCCAGTTTCGCTAAAAATGGGGCTGCTAGAAGTACGATTTGGGCACTCTAAAGAACTTACATAGTAAGACACAAGGCGGAGGACCGGAATGCTCCTCCAAGCCAATCAGAACCTTGGGAAGTCACGTGGTATGTCCAAATAATGATATTCTACAGGCTTAACGGAAGAGGTATGTCCATTTAGTGGCGCCTTTATTAAGGTCACTCCTACCTCACAATTATATTAGCATCGCGGTCTTCCTTCTGCAGCCTTCGTGGCGCGGTTCTTCCTTAGTCAGAGTAGGTATGCTTGCTGCGCCACACTCTGCTTCTCACCGGTCCTCGCAAGGTTGCCTGATGCCAACGCACCGGATGAAGTTACAACATTTCTGCTGCAAGACAAACGACGTTGCCTTTTGCTCAAGATCATTTTAACAAACTCAATATACAAGTTTACACTCAGCTCAGATTCTGCCACTAAAAATGCGGCTTCTTAGTTCCAAAAGCAACGGCAGCCTCAGCCTGACCAGCTTCAGAGACAACAACCCTCCTAGTTATGCCATTCTTTCCCATGTATGGGAGGCAGATGACCAGGAAGTTACATTCCATGATATCGTTAATGACCTTGGAAGCACCAAAAATGGCTATAGAAAGATCCAATTCTGTAGCGAACAAGCTGAAAGAGACGGCCTGCGATACTTCTGGGTGGATAGCTGTTGCATCGATAAATCAAACAGCACGGAGCTCCAAACGGCTATCAATTCAATGTTTCGCTGGTACAAGAATGCGGCAAACTGTTACGTCTACCTCTCAGGCGTCTCAACGGGCAAACACTCCCGGTCCTCCGATTCTTTGTGGGAACGGGCTTTCAAGCAAAGCAAGTGGTTCACACGAGGCTGGACACTTCAAGAACTTCTTGCTCCGCGATCAGTCGAGTTCTTCTCCCGAGATGGCAAGCGGCTTGGCAATAAGGAATCGTTAGAACAGCAAATTCATGAGATCACTGGGATTGCAATTGAGGCACTTCAAGGAAATCTGTCTCAATTCAGCAATGACGAGCGAAGAATGTGGGCTGCAAAACGCGAGACGACAATTGAAGAGGATCAAGTCTATTGCCTACTAGGTATTTTCGACGTCTATTTGCCGCTCATCTTTGGCGAAGGAAAGAAGCATGCATTCCGTCGGCTCCAAGATGAGCTTGACAAACGTTCACTCGATTCACAAGGTAGTTTCACCGCATCAAATTCAAATTCGCTGGCTAATCTGCGAAGTGAAATGGAATGATAAGGAACGCGCATGTATGCAAGCCTTGCGTACTTCAGCTTTCAACTACGAACAGTTCAAGGACAGGAATCCTCATCGGCTTGAAGGAACCTGTCAATGGGTTCTACAACATGAAAACTTCCGGAACTGGAAAAACAGTAGCTCTTCAAGTCTCCTTTGGTTATCTGCGGATCCTGGATGCGGAAAATCAGTTCTGTCTAAGTCTTTTATCGACGAAGACTTCAGAAGCACGGACAATCGCACCACTTGCTACTTTTTCTTCAAAGATGACAATGACGTACAGAAAAATGTAGCCACAGCGCTTTCGGCACTATTACACCAGCTCTTTTCACAGAAACCGACACTTCTTAAACATGCCATGTCAGATTACGCCGCCAATGGAGATAAACTTACCCAATCATTCCATACACTCTGGAGCATACTGACGAAAGCGGTGGCTGATCCGAGGGCTGGGGAAGTCTTTTGTGTTCTGGACTTCCTCGACGAATGCGCAGAAGCAGGGCGCTACCAGATTATCGAGGCCCTTGATACATTCTACCAACATGCAAGCTCCGGGAAAAACCCATCTAAACTCAAAATGCTTGTCACCAGTCGTCCTTATCTTGACATCGAACGGCGTTTCACCGAGCTTGTTTCCAAATTCCCCACGATTCGATTAAGAGGCGAGCGAGAATCCCATGCGATTAGCCGTGAGATCGACGATGTGATTAAATGGAGAGTATCAAAGCTCGGATCTGAACTGAAGCTCAATGATTCAGAAACTTTGAATCTCGAAAGAGAACTTTTAGGAATGGTCAACCGAACGTACCTTTGGTTGACGCTCATTCTAGATATCGTTCGGAAAACAATTCTTCCTACCGGTCGAAAACTGAAGGCCATTATCAGTACCCTTCCGTCCACGGTTGATCAAGTATATGAGGCGATCCTCTCAAGAATCGAGGAGGATGAACGACTACAAGCAAAGAAATTGCTGCATATCATCGTTGCAGCTAAAAGGCCCCTCACCTTGGAAGAAATGAACATCGCACTAGCTATCGAACCCCACCATCGATCCTACGACGACCTCGACCTTGACGACGAGGCGAGGTTTGAAGTATCGGTGAGGAATCTCTGCGGACTCTTCGTGACTGTGGTAGATCAGAGGGTCTATTTGATCCATCAGACCGCGAAGGAATTCCTTCTCGCGAAGAGTGACGTAGCTACTGGCCGATGGAAACATTCTCTTATTCCAACGGAATCGGAGACTCTTATGGCCGCAATATGCGTTACCTATCTTTCGTTCAGTGAGTTTGATGTAGCGACGGATTACGCATCTGCAGCAGTTGAATACGGCTACTTGGATTATGCCGCGGGTTTTTGGGTTGCTCATTTCCGAAAAACGCAAGATTGTACAACTAAGCAAATGTTGCAATTGGTTCTCAAAATCTGCAACACTCGATCCAAGTGGTTCAACACTTAGTACCCTATGTACTGGAAGATAGCTCACCCTGGGATCGATAACCCCCAGTTCACAAATATTCTGATGGTAGGTTCATGTTTTGGACACCAAGCCGTGGTAAAGCTACTCCTCGAGGGCAAGGCGGACGTCGAATTAAAGGAGGGCAACTACGGTCAGACGCCGCTGTCGTTGGCGGCTGAGAACGGCCACGAGGCCGTGGTTAAGCTGCTCCTCGAAGGCAAGGCGGATGTCCACTCAAAGGACTGCTACGGTCAGACGCCGGTGTCGTTGGCGGCTGAGAATGGGCACGAGGCCGTGGTTAAGCTTCTCCTTAAGGGTAAGGCAGACGTCAACTTAGAGGACTACAACTGTCAGACGCCGCTGTCGTTGGCAGCTGAGAACAGGCACGAGGCCGTAGTTAAGCTGCTCCTTAAGAGTCGGGCAAACGCCAATTTAAAGGACCGCCGCGGTCGGACGACGCTGTTGTTGGCGGCTGAGACTGGGCACGACGCTGTAGTCAAGCTACTCCTTAAGGGTAAGGCGGACGTTGACTCCATGGACTACTGCGGTCAGACATCGCTGTCGTTGGCGGCCCTGAACGGGCACGAGGCCGTGGTTAAGCTGCTCCTCGAGGGCAATGCGGACGTCGACTTGAAGGACGGGGGTGGTCACACGCCGCTGCTAAAGGCGGCCGCATTTGGGCACAAGGCTATAGTTAAGCTGCTTCTCAAGAACAAGGCGGACGTCGACTCAAAGGACAACAACAATGAGACGCCGCTGGCGTGGGCGGCTAGGAACGGGCACAAGGCCGTTGTTAATTTGCTCCTTAAGGGAAAGGCGGACGTCGAAGTGAACAGCGGGTATGGTCGCACGCCGGAAGCGTGGGCGGCCGTGAACCGGCACAAGGCCGTGGTCAGGCTACTCCAGTCTTTCAACTCTGAATAAATGTTAACCTCTGCCCCGTCTACCTCGTTTATCCCTCCGTATTTCTTTATAATCGATAGAGATAGGCTGGAATCGTCTTTCGCTGTATAATTTAGAGGAAGAAGATAGGGGTAACGATAAGTAGGACTGCGACTAGGACTGCGACTAGGACTGCGACTGGGAAAAGGGGGTAAAGGTAGGTGGGGCGGCTGGGAGGATGGTGGAGTTCGAATTTGTGGCTTTTATTGCCGCAATTAGTTCTAGTAAGTGTTTCTAAGTAAGCGCTATAGTTATTTTAATACTTAGAGCCAATTATGTTAAATCTCTGCAGATCATTGAATCTGTCCCGGAATCCCGGAAATACCACACACCCCTGACTTCTTATTTCGAACTACCCCAGAAAAAGACAGACACATTCTCCCCGCAAATGCTTCCCCGCGATCTACTCCGCACTTCATCAGACTCGACAGCTTTATCTGACCGACTTCACCCTTAACATACCACCACTCTAATCTTCATCTCCATTCGTGCTTTACCCGTAACTCCCACCCAATATCAACGACTCTAAGCTGAAATGTCCGAGCCCTCGAGGACCGGCGGTACATCATCTTCAAGAAATACTGGAGGTCTCACCAAGAAGCGTGTCCGGACTGCAGCCCAGCTTGAAAGAAAGCGCGCTTTAGATAGGCAAAGTCAGCAAATTAGCCGTCAAAGAAATCAAGAGCGGATGGATAAAATGGAGATTATACTTATTCGGCTTGAAGGAGAGTTCACGGATATGTCCAGGAAGCTAGAAACGATACAGAGCTGTGTGACCCGATCGTTGCCCTCTTCAAGAGCTGGCTTGAGTTTGAAAGGCTCCCATTTACGCAGCCGGAAGAGCCGCGAATCTCATCTCTCCAATGGCTCAATATCGGATGCGGGCTCTGATACTGCTTGGGAGGTTGCATGTATGAACGAAAGCTCTTCGTCGCCTTTGATGAGCACCCACGAGACGGTTACGCAGTCCGTAAGCAGAGTCACTTCGAGCACAGAAAAACTCGTCTCAAAAATCCAGAGCCAGTCTTCTCCTAGAATTAGCGCGCCAGCTTTCATCTCAGACTTCAATTTCCATGGCCTATCACCCCAAGCTGACGACACCATTTCTGCTGGAAACCCCATGGATGCTACCGGCCACGTTACCATACACGTATGGTCGCCAGACCAGAGGTGTACAAACTCTGATCCAAACGACCCTCTGTCTCCAATCTCCCTTCCTTCTCCTTCCTCTCAACCAGGATGCCTCTGCGGAACCTCCCACGGTAGTAACACGACCGACTTCTTCGCTTGCTCCACCTTCGGTATCCTCTCCCGCGCGCACCTAAAACTCCTCGAAGACTTTAAATCCGCGCAACGAATTCCTCGAAACCCAACATTGGCCAACTTACTACTTCTGGACATTGATTCAAACGCCGTTGTCAATGTAATCGGGTCAAGTTTCACGCTTGCTAGTCCGCCGAATGCCGTGGATATGATGGCAACGTATTTTATCATGTATCGATTACTCCGTGTAAGTCTTCACGTTTCTATTGCCGAACAAGTGGCGAACTCCTGCGTACAATAGCTTGACTTTTCATTCTCACTGATGCCTTGGGAAACATAGTGGCGCGTCCATCCAGACTCCGAATCATACGAAGATGTCCCAGTTTGGTATCGACCATCGTATTTGCAAGAGACACTCCCACACGACGTTTCGTGCGACTTCTGGGCATGGCCAAAGCTACGTGACGTGCTGATCTCTGGCGTGTATAGCTACGACAAGCGTGCATTTAGCACTGATATGTGCAGCGCTATCACGGTGGAGTGGCCTGCGGCGAAACCTCTGGTTACTAAGACGAAGGCGCCGTCGGTTGTGGAACTGAGTGACGAGTTCGAGACTTATGTCATGAAATATGAGAATTGGAAACTGAAGAGGTTCTGGGCGGGGAAGTATCCGGAGCTTGTGGGATTTGCGAATGTTGGCAACGAGTGAATGAAGACTATAAGTCGCAGTAAGAAGTTGGCAGAAGCTGAGGTACTCTCTTGTACACGTCCCTCCTATAGATCATACTTACGCTTGCAACAGGAGAGATTTCAAGCGGAGAGGCCTTCCTGAAGCCTAACCTTACCATCAACCTCGACATGGTCAACCTCAGCGTCCGCAAAACCCCCATTTACGGCTTTCTTCTCCACCCCACCATTCACAGGCCCATTCGAAGAACCTTCCGACCTCTGTTCTCTCGTAGCCTTAGCACTCTCCCTCGTCGGCGCCGGTCCCTCATAATCCGGAAACGCCGCATAATCATAAAACTTCTCATCCAAGAACTCCTTCTTCATATACGGCGCCTTATCCGCCTTCTCATCTCTCTCCCTCTCCGTAAACCCAAGGCCTAGATACTCCCACATATTATGCTTACTCATATGCTTAATTTCAAAGTCCTCCCACCGCGGCTCCCGGATCACGGACTGGAAGTGGAGCGCAGAGCCCGGCCAAATCGCTGTCACGCGCCCGTTCTTGTCGTGGTACCATCCGCTGCACGTATCGGCCCACACAGTGCCGCCGAGCATGGTCTGCGTATGCTCATTGAAGGCATCTGTGACGTCCTGGCGCGGCGCCATGGAGCGGATGTTCTCGGCCTGGATCTTCTGGATCATCTTGATTGCGAGGTCGCCGACGGCGCTGAGACTCTCTGTTACTGAGCCGTCGAAGATGGGCCAAGAGGGGCCGAACTTTAGGTGAGAGTGTTAGCACGGATCCCCTTCAGGGTATAAAAGGCATACGGGAACTTACAAACATGAGATAATTCGGAAACCCCGGCGCCGACACCCCTAAATACCCATCCGGATGCGGTGTGAACTTGTCCGCCAACGAAACGCCCTCTTGCCCAATGATCGGAAAATGCGGGCGGAAACTGGTATCAAACCCCGTCGCGCAGATCAGCGCATCTACCTTCGTTGTCGTGCCATCCGCACGCACAGGCCCGTCCGGCGTGATCTTCACCACAGGGGTGAAATGCACATCAACATTCGGCTGTTTCAGCGCTTCCATAAACGCGATCCCAGGCGAAGTCCTCCGACACCCGACGCCGAACTCCGGCACCAAATTCTCAATCAACCGTGGCTCGGCGAGGATCTGCTCCATAGCCTCCGCGCTCTTCTCGTACATGACCTTGCTCTCTGGCCGATCTTTGAACATGCTCGCCCATCTCAAGTTGACGAAGAATTCGTTCTCTCTCGCTTTGTCGACGAGAGCACCGAGGTCTTTTTCCAGGGCGGCTTGCTCTTCGGCATCGTACACGGTCTTCATGGGTCTGATGGAGCGCGGATTCGAGAGCCAGGTGTTCGAGCGGATAAAGATGTCGAGGTGGTCCACGAAGGGCTGCATGCCTGGCGTAGCTTGCACGCTTGAAGAGCCGGCGCCGATGATGGCGACGCGGGTGCCCTTCCACTGCTCTGGGCCGTATTCGTCGGGCCAGAGAGCGGTATGGATAACCTTGCCTTTGAAAGTCTCGATGCCTTCGATGTGGGGTGTGATGGGGTTGTTGAGGACGCCAGAGGCTTGGAGGAGGACGTCCTGGAACCGCTATCAGCACCTCTCGTTGATGAGGCCCAGAGGGGCTGACTTACACATTGATCATGGATGACTTCGGTGAAGTCATCAGCGTACGTCTTCTCGATATCGACGTTCCACTTCCCGGTCTCCTCGTTCCAGACCGCTTTGATTACTTTATGGTTGAATCGCATATATTTCCGGAGACCGAAGACGCGGCAGACGCGGTCGAGGTACTTCCAGATATGGTCTGCTTTAGAGAAGAGTTCGGGCCAGTGAGGCTGTTCAATATTAACATCATTAATTCTAATTATAATGGCATGCCATGAGAGATCAACCTACGTTCAACGCGAAGTTGTACACATAGGAATGAGCGGGAACTATAAATTCATCAGCGCGTGCAAATCGAGTTATCATATGAAGAGCTCACGCACCATCACAAGCACAGTTTGGGTACCGATTCTCCAACCATGCTCCGCCGACTTCCCCGTTCTTCTCATAGATCACATGCTCGACGTTCTGAAGTGATTTCTGGAACTTGTATGCGAGCAGAATACCCGAAAAGCCGGCGCCAATGGTTATGACACGCATGCGGCGGTTGGCTGGGGACTTGTATGTGATGTCTGGGACGGTATAACCGGAGCGATTGGTGTGGGGCGGGAGGCCTTGGTATTGAGGGAGGGTTTTGGAAGGCATTGTGATGGCAATTTGAGGTAGAGTAGAGACAAGGACTTCAGATGGATAGAATGTAAAGATATATTGTCTTAGAGATGGGATATATGAAGGGTATATATATTTGTAGAAGAACTAAGAGAAGACGAGTGCGGAGATGATCGATAGATGTGTATGAGAAACGACTATCAAAACAGGCCAAGCTTATAAGTCTTCGTCTGGGTCGTTTAGACATCCTAGCGTTTGAGATCTCGCGTAATGGACGAGTCGTCCACTGTTTTAGAGGAAAAGCGGTAAGAGGACGGAGTGGACGAGTCGTCCAGGAACCCTCAGAATCCGTTCCGTTCTATTGGTTCGCCTGTCATTCTGGACGAGTCAGCCCTCGGATATACGGCTTTTCCTCCATAGATCTAACCCTAGCTCATACTACAGTGTCGCTGATTTCTCTTTTCTTTTGCATCGACCATAAAGCGTGACTGAATCTGTGATATCTTAACGAGATCCTAGAGAGGGGTATACTCCTACCTTAACACATACTGTCTCCCCAAGCTCTTACCTCGGGCGTTCCATACAAACTCCGAACTACAATTCATCAAGATGCCTCTCACGCGTTCTGCTATCCTAGCCCTCGCAGATCCGGACCCAGAAACAGCAGAGGTAGGTTCAGCACGACTCCCTCGTCAACCATTAAATCCATCGATTAACATATCCACGTCGTCGCCAGGCCCTCAATTTCTCTCCGCAACTCCCAAACAATTCATCCATCGACTTCTGGCGCACCATCGAAACTACCCGCCGGCCTACCATACTCGCATCCCTCGGTCCCCCACCCACCGGCCTCACCGAGCGCGATCACCAAGTCCCCACAAGAGACGGCCATAACATCACGGTCCGCTCTTACTCCCCTGATGTAGCCCCAGCAGGCGGCCGGTCGCTCATAGTAATGTATCACGGTGGGGGCTTCTGTCTCGGCGGGCTCGAGACGGAAACTCCTACATGTCGGGCCTGGGCGCTGCAGCTTGGCGCCGTGGTGCTGAATGTCGAGTATAGACGTGCACCGGAGTGGGTGTTTCCGACGCCTGTGAAAGACGCGTGGGACGCGTTTAAGTGGGTACGTTTTGAGCTCATTAGCTGGTAGTGGGAGGAGAAGATTTGGTAGGCTGATCGTGAATAAGGCCGCAACGAATGCTTCGGAACTTGGTGCCGATCCTGCCGCTGGGTTTTTGGTAGCGGGCGTCTCGGCGGGCGGGAACATGGCATCCGTTGTTGCGCACCTGGCGAGGAACGAAGGCGTGGTGCCGCGATTGACGGGGCAGTATCTGAGCGTGCCAGCGCTGATACCCGCGGATAAAGTCCCGGAGGAGTACAAGGAGGAGTACCTGAGCCGCGAGCAGAACCGTGATAGCCCGTTGCTGCCACGGACGATGGTGGAGATGTTTGAAAGTGAGTGCAGTTGCCTTGTTTTGTGAGACGTTACTAATGCTGTTGGTGCTAGCAAGCCACAAGGCGGATAGTGACTCGCCTCTCTTTGCTACCTTCAATGATCTGAGCGGACATGCGGACCTGCCTCCTACGTATTTCCAGGTTTGTGGAGCTGATCCGTACCGCGATGATGCTGTGATCTATGAGCGGGTGCTGCGTGAGGACTATAAGATCCCTACGAAGGTGGATATGTATAAAGGGTTGCCGCACATGTTCTGGGCAATGATACCGGGCTTGAAGCAGTCGGCGCAGTGGAAAGCCGATCGAGTTGATGGAATGAGATGGTTGCTTGAGCAGTAAAAATCAACGCATAGAGTCTGCCACATATTTATCACTGCTTGTGTTCATCTTGCTCGGTCCACAACGCTGTAAGGAATAGCCCAGCCAGTCCGTAACTAGTCAGTTAAAAGGTAGTCTAACATGTACTGCACGAAATTTGACATCGCGGTGAGGGTTTCGGACCCCATGGGGGCACCGCACGCAGTGCTAAAGCGCAAGCTTGTCGCCTCAGCTTGTATCCCTAGGCTACATTGGTCGTTCAGGAGCTCGGGTCGGCCTCTATCGGGTCGGCCTCAACAGAAAATTCGGAGGCGTCCAGTCCGTCGCCAAAGCCGTCATAAACAATGGCGACCAGCTCTTGTTCGTCGGGAAAGTCGGGATGTGTGCGATCGGAAAATACGAGCCAGCCTAGACAATGAGTTACTGAGTAAAACTCGGAGTTCCCGGACCGAATACGGGTGGCGAGGAAGACTACTTTGACATACCATACTCGTACACGGTATCTAGCATCGAAACCCAGGCACCGAACGGCTCTTTTCTCATCCTTTTTGGCTCTCCATCATTGACCTTTTCCTCGTTATAAAGGAAAACTCGCTCTCTGCTCGAGGGACTACCTTGAAGGAAACATCTTGTGAAGTCTGGATCGAAGTTGTCTGCGTGTATGGCTTCATATACCCTGACGCTAGATCCCCTTCAAGCTCGTCGATGTCGTAATCATCGTCATCATCAACAACACCCTTTTTAGGACTAAACTTCAAGTTGACTGCGCGAATGAATTTTTTCCATGATTTCTTCGAATTGGGACGGCAGTGCATAGACTAATCGTAACGATTCTCATAGAGGAGATCCTAGAGACTTATCAGCACGACATATGCGGTATACCAGGGCAAACCTTCCGGAGATTGCAGCAAACGAGAATGAGAACTCAATACTAGTGCTTATTTCGTCAATGTGAGTTCATAGAATCCCTTCGACGGATTCAGCCTGCTACATCGTACAACGGTCTCTAGTGGGTCAATATCTTCGTGATACATCACCTAGCTAAAGTGTTCTTTCGGTCTTCCCCTCCCTCTAGCAAACTTGTTGTCGCGGTTATTGAAGACTTGTCGGACTTTCCATGTGCCTTTTCTGGCCGCGGAACGGCACGAGTACTCTTTTTGGATGATGGTACCACCCTGGGCATTAGCGTCCTGCTGTGGAACAGTGCTTCGAGTAAGCTTCTTGGCCGTTGAACCCCCAACCACTGTTTGCGGTTGTCCCCAAAGTAATAGTCCTGAATGAATGGCGAAGCTGGAGAATCTTGAATCAAGGAGGCCTTGTGAGTTGCGGAAAAGCTTTGAGATGACGATGTTCCTTTCTGCGGGATTCAAGTGATTGAAGAGGCGGTACTTTTGCCCCAAAGAAGGATATTGGCCTCTGTTTTCCACGTTGAGGCCGGGAGTCGCCTCAGCAATAACTGCCGTTGATTCGCCATCTTTTTCACGTCTCCACTGCTTCCAGCGCTCGAATGCTCCCTCGACGGTAGTCTCTAGCTCTGAGAGTTCGACGTCGTTGAAATAACCTTCTTCCGCTTCAAAGATCAATCGTGCCCACTCTCTGACTCTTTTCAAGATCATGTCTCCGATGGTTTGCCACTCCGTTTCATGCTCCGTCAACTTTTCCTGGTATTGAGCTTTCTCAGCAGTTCACTCACACCGTCTAACTCTCGAGCGGATACTTGACACAGTTGCCCTCGTATCTCCACCCTGTCATTCATGCTAGTACTCCTTTCTCCTCGCGTCGCTCCTCCATTTCACAAATGAATCCCGCGGTCGTGACCAGCACGATTCTCACAAAGTCCGGCGTCTTTTCTCCAGGCTCCGGATCCATTTCATACTTGGATCTTTCGCCCCATGGTAATTGCCCGGTATCCTCCTGCACGGCCCAAGCATCTACAAGGGTAGATGTGGGGTCGAGGACGACGTAGCCAACGTATTGGTGGAACCAGAGTCCAAAATCGCGGAAGTGGGGTTGTACGCCAAGGGAAATTCCGTAATTAGTCTCTAGTATTTCACCAATAGTGATAATAGTGGTCGTTGATGACAATCGGCCTGAGATATCTAGGTGCGGAAGCCGTGATCCTGGCATGATGAGCTTGGTGCCTCTGGGGGCTGGGTACATAGGAAACTCGAGAGCCTTGTTCACATCTGAATCATAGGCGCATGATAGGAATACATTGGCGTACTCAGTAGAGTGTGAGAGGTAGATCTCGACTTTGACGTTGGGTTTCAAGCGTGGGGCCATTTTGGGCAATCAAGATGGCATAGGCCTTGTTTGATAAGAAAACTGACGTGATACTACTTGTCGCTGGGTTGGAGATGATGTAGGACCCTGGACACGAAAAGTGAACATAGGAATGGACTTTGGAGGAGAGAGCAAAGACGGAGGTGGTAATTGTCTGCTTAGTCAGACCGCTGGTTCTAGTTAGTTATCCTAACCCTCCTTTGAGGTTACTGCCACGTCCTCTTACCTCGAAGTCAAAAACTGATAAACCCATCGTCCTCTTAGAGCCGATAAGTTTCGTTCCAGGTCTACCATGTCGTCTCTCCATGCGTCTCTTCGATTGACTTGTCGTTCATAGTTGTCCGAATGAGGGCGACCACAACCGTTCTACCCACAGCTACACAACCCATTATGCCATTCATCAGGCAATATTCATCTTGATGATAAAGAGGATTTCAAGGACGTAGGATCGGACTACCTGCCTCTCGGGATGGCACATCGTGTCTTCGAGTTGAGGCCAAGCCGATGTGGATACCGGAGGTCGGCACAGCGGGAAGTCTTGCCCTCTTGGGACTGATCGATGTGGGGAAAGTCCAACGTCACTCCGCGAAAACATTTAAGACAGAACATCTATAACTAGACCTCTTCCGAGTTCATTTCTCGTTTTTCAGCGTAGTCACGTAGGGAAAATCTTTTCCATTATCTTTTCATAGCCATCATTTCAAAATGAACGTGACCAACAGCCCCATCCCCTCCCGACATTTCCCCAAAGATGCATCCCCATCTCTCTCAGAGTTCAAATCCCTCTGCTCGAGAAATACTCAAAGCAAACAATACCCCCTAGCGTCCTCCATCCAATCAAACATCCCAATCTACACTCTTCCCCCTTTCTCCTCCCTCACCCCCTCCCAAATCTCCGCCCTCCAAGACGAATGGCACCACATCCTCCTCTCCGGCCCCGGCGTCTTCGTCACCAAAGCCACCCTCCCTAGACCCCTCATAACCCAAACTAATACCATCTATACCTCCATTATCGACGCCGAGCGCGCCACCGCAAAAGGCGACCATTTCTCCTCCGCCGGCAACAATAGCCGCATCTGGAACTCCTTCAGCAAACACGCCCTCGCCGACCCAGCCAGCTTCGTCGCCTACTACTCCTCCCCTTGGCTCTCCGCTATCAGCGCCGCTTGGCTAGGTCCCGCCTACCGCATCACCGCCCAAGTCAACCTCGTGTGTCCCGGCGGCGCGGCGCAGGTCGGCCACTGCGACTACCATCTCGGCTTCCAAACCGCGGAGGCTACTGCCGCGTACCCAAAGGTTACGCAGATCGCGACGCAGCTGCTGACGCTGCAGGGCGCGGTCGCGCACTCGGATATGCCGCTTGCGAGCGGGCCGACGCGGTTCTTGCGGTTTAGCCAGGCGTTTGAGGCTGGGTATGTGGTGTACCGGATGCCTGAGTTCCAAGAGTTCTTTCAGCAGAACTTCGTTAGTGTGCCATTAGAAATGGGTGATGGGGTGTGGTTCAACCCGGCGCTGTTCCATGCGGCGGGGGAGAACACGACGAGTGATGTGGAGCGCTGCGCGAATCTGCTGCAGGTGAGTAGTGCGTTTGGGCGGACGATGGAGAGTGTGGATGCGGTGCCGTTGGTGGAGAAATGCTGGGGGAAGTTGGTAGAGATGTTTAAGGGGAGGGATGGAGTGCAAAGGCAGAAGCCTTGGTGAGAGCGCTGGGGGACGGATATCCGTTTCCGACGAATTTGGATCGGAGACCACCGCAGCCGGGGGGTATGGCGCCAGAGAGTGAGCAGGATGTATTGAGGAGGGGCCTGAGGGATGGATTAGATGTGAAGAGTGTTTTGAGGGAGTTAGAGACGATGAGGGAGGAACCGAAAGCGTGAGAGGTTGATGTAAAGCCAGATATTGAACGTCTACAAACGTTGTGTGCGACTAAAGGAGTATCAATATGACACAGGTCCGAATAAGAGCATCCAGCGTTTTCCATCGTGAGGCCGTTCAAAGTCTGAGCGGTAGATATACTCCAGCTTACCCAAAAGTCGAATCAGATGCCTTCTTCGCCGTCGGCTTTCGTGATTTTTCCTCAATACTTCCTATACAAAGGTACTAATGCTATCGTAAGTTAACAGTAAGCACCGCAAATCTCGACCCCTATCTTTTCGAATCCTAACTATAAAGCGATAGAAGCTTATGGCCTATCTCTATAGAGTATATAAGTACACGGAGGAATAAAGGAGGTAGACGAGGCAGAAGTTAACATTTATTCAGAGTTGAAGGACTGGGGCAGCTGAACTACGGCCTCGTGCCATTCGCGGCCGCCCACGCCCACGCTTGCGCTGTCCGGCCAAAGTTGTCATTGAGGTTAACGTCTGAAAGGAGAAGCTTTGTGCGTCTTTCTGGATTGTGGCACGTGCACCATGCTAGTGTTTTCGTCGTAAGGGGCGTCAACATCATTCATCCTTCCTTTCCCCAGTTCCCAGTCAATGCGATCCATCGTCAATACGACTACCTCACAACACTCTTCTTGATGCATGGGAACTCGAGTTGCTGCATCGGAAACCCCGAACAAATCACGTGGATGACGGTAGCCCAATCACCGTTTACCTTCCCTGCAAAGGCATCTGCAGCCTCGCCAAACCTCTTCGCAGAGCTTCAGCCCCGTCTCGCTAATAAAACCTCTACAAAACTGGCTGCGGGGCTGAGCAGACCTAAAGCTGGGAAGGCTGGCAGGCTCTAAAGATGTCCACCTCAACCGCCTTCTCGATCTTTGATAATTACGCTCTGACAACAGTCTTTATTCACCCTACCCGATGTTCTGACCTACCCATGGTAGTGAAACATGGAGAACTTGGCGTCGTCATCACGCCGGGTGGCAGATCTCCTGGACCGTTATTTCGTTCCCGAAGTCGAACCATGGCGAAGCCGCGCCTCATACTCTGACACCGAGATCCAAGGAATTTCCTCTCTGCTGAACCACGTTAACTCAGCATGGAGTAGATCCCCTCGTACATATGTTGTTCTCCGTGCCATCGGGAGGCTCGACGAACTCGATCCGTTGTTAGCTCATGGCTTCAGCGACCACTGGTTTCCAGTATCCGTAGAGAAACCTCGCACTCTGCCATCCCAGCTATCACCGGACACTCGAGCAGACATACTGAGTGCGCAAGGGGTTATATTAACGAAGTCGTTGGATTTAGAGAAGGGTGAAAAGGGTCGACATTGGCATTTGGCAACGAGGAGCCAGCTCCTTTTGAGTCCAAGGACATTCTTGGCTCGGGCCGTTACGGACAAGTTGATCGAGTTCTCAGCCTCGTCAGTTACAAGGAGTATGCATGGAAACGAATCCACCGCGGTTTACCTTTTGGTCATACATGGACGCGAGAGACCGGTGTAGCCTATATCAAAGAGATCAGCATCCTGAAAAACCTTAGGCACAAACACGCAGTCCAACTCACCGGGACCTACACTGATTCCTCCTATTTCTGTTTTATCATGTCCCCTGTGGCTGATATGAATTTATCAACGTACCTCTCAGAGTCGCCTATACCAACATCTTTGGCAAAAAAAGCCACGCTTCAAACGTTCTTTGGATGCCTTGCATGCGCCGTCCGGTATCTCCACGACAAAAAGGTTCGTCATAGGGATATAAAGCCGCAAAATATCCTCGTAAAGGGGACGAACATACTACTGACAGACTTCGGCATTTCCAAAGAATATGATGAAATCCAGAGTGCAACATCCGGCCCCGCAACTTTCTCGTCGCGGTACTGCGCTCCAGAGGTTTTCCTCCAAGCATCGCGCGATTGGTCGTCGGATATCTGGTCTCTGGGATGTGTGATTCTTGAGATCATTAGCGTGCTTCAGTCCTGGACGGTTCAGGCGCTCCATTTGTATTTCGAAAACAATGGGACTAAAGAAAGCTATGTTCGCCAAAATGGCGCGGCATTGGAAAGCCTACTCCTTCTCCTCTTCGCCAAAGAAGATCTAATCAGCAAGCGTCCTTTACATTGGATCAAGGACATGTTAGAGATTGATCGAAGCAAGCGCCTAACAGCTGCCGCCGTCGCCGATGCCACCATGGACTCTTCTAATGATGGAGTACGGTTCTGTGGTCTGTGTTGCATGGCACAGGAGGGCGATGACGAGGATAGTCTTGCAGGACTAGCCGAGGAATTTGAACCAAGTCCGAAATTCGTGTCCGCAACCACCAGTAAGAACCTCGAGAAGGCTTCGACGACTAGAAGTGACCGTCAGGCCGGACGAATAGAAAACGACGCACGGGATATCGTGAGTGGGGAAAACAATCTGCAACGACTGGCCGGCGGCACAAAAGCTAGTGATGATGACCGTTTTACGAGGATTGTTAACAATAGAGAATCAGAAGCGATCTCAGAGTCGGGCGGCGTCCACAGTCGAAGAGTCTCTCGGAACCGAGAAGAGGACCGCATGAGGTATAAAGCCGAAGCAGCTCAAAGCCTCGATCTCAGAAACCAGAACCTCAAAAATCTCAGTCTCAGAAACCACAGACTCTAGGAAAACGGCCTGGACTTTTTGACCTCTTAGTACCGTTAAAGGGGCCAAAAGCCAAATCAAGCCCTTCTCAGCGAAATCCTGCCATGGGTTCTACAATCACTCTTCCGCCACCAGGACCTGTACGCCGAACTAAACCAGCTACGGGTTCTACAATCCCTCTTCAGCGATCAGAATCTCTACGGCTTCCTGAACCAGCCACCGGTTCTACAACCCCTCTTCAGCGATCAAAACCTTTACGCCGATCTGAACCAGCCACAGGTTCAACAGCCCGTTTTCAGCTCTCAGAAACCATACGAGCCGCAGGTTCTACAACTCTTCTTCCACGAGAATTAGAGTCGGGTCATGCTCAAGACCAGCTCCTAATGACGGAGGAGGAAGCAATTCGTAAGGCTAGAAGAGAACAACGTCGCGTTGCACGAGAAAGGGAAGAGGCTCGCCGCCGAGTTGATGAAGAAGAGGCTCGCCGCCGAGGTGAAGAGGAAGAAGCTCGCCGCCGAGTTGAGGAGGAAGAGGAGTCGACTCGCCGAGCTGAAGCGGAAGCAGCCGGACAAGCTAGGACAGGAAAAGGCCATGACAAATGTGTGAAGCGGGATGGCCTTGATGACGCCAATCAACGCAATGCTCGCAACAGCGCGTCTTCAAATAAAACTATCCCAGGATATCTGGAAAGAGGTCCGGAGAACCCTCCGGGGCGCATGAATCTAACCGATGCGGTCGGGGGCGCGACCAGTGGTGCAGATAGCTGGAAACGCGCGGAGGAGGTGACGCAGCGGCTCAAAGCGCGGATCGAGCTGATGAAGGTATTTTCACTTTAGCGCGGGATCCTGCTTTGGTAGACCCGGAATTCTGGACAATGGGCTGACCTTTCACTGCAGGCGAAACAGGGCCTATGCTAAGTCTAGCTGCGATTCTAGTATAAAGGTTGTGCATTGCGTGCTTGTGCACGCTCATGAAGCTCTGCTTCTACCAGCGCACTGGACTTGCGTGGGGACATCGTTAAGTTCGGCATTGTGGCCCACGTCGGCCAAGAACATCGGCCCAAAGATGTCAGACCGTCTCTTTCAGCTTGTTCGCTACAAAACGGGATCTTTCTATAGCCATTTTTACTACTTTTTATGTGATTATTCAGATTATTGAATGTAACTTCTTGGTCATTCGCCTCCTATACATGCCTCCATGCGTGTGGAGGAATAGTAAAACTCGGAATGTTATTGCCTATGAAGCTAGTAAGGCTAAGGCTGCTGATAGTGTAGGAACTAAGAAGCCGCATATTAAGTAGCAGAAAGTAAAGCCGACTGTTTTACAGCAGCAATGTTGTAGCTTCACCAGCTGTGCGGGCATCATGCAAACACAGAGACGTAGAGCGCAGCGCATATACCTTCTAGCAGCTCCTCTTTCAGCGAAACCGGATTCTTAATTCACCAGCCCCTCGGTTACACAGTGATGGGATTAGACCGGACTAGAGCCGCCAAAGCCCTTACTTCAGTCTAATCCAAGATACACGCGGTTTGGCTACAAGAGGTTCTATGGGTATAGTTCACCTGATGTTCCAGGGGTACGAACGTTATACCGTATTTGGCTAATCACAAAACCTTGACATGAACTCCACGCCACCATCGGACGAGTCCCACGCCAACATTTCTGGCACGGTGTACATGCTAGTTCGAAGTGAGCGTTGTCGCGATGCCTACGGCAAACTCAGTTGCTATAGCGGTTACGAACGAAACATATCTACGACACAGTCTGCGTACGTAAAGATCGATAGCTAGGCGTGGAAGATTTCCACGACCCAAAGTGCTGGATCATTAGCTGCTGCTTATCCACTGCACGTGCGGTGGCTGCACGTCCTTAGACTTCGTCCAGTAAAGGGCATGCCGGATAGTGTGCTACAAGGATACTAAGAATATGCTACTAGACAGATATCGCACCGCATAAACTTAGGCTCGGAGGAGCAAGCGCTATGTCAATCTGTCAGTATCAAGACGGTATGTGCAGCACCCACCACTGAACGGACTGGACATGATTGTGCACGAACCGGGGTTTATGCAGGTCGTATTCAGAAGTTAGATAGCCTCGGAAACCGATACCATACCTGCTGTCAGGGACCATGTCGTGGCTTTCCATTTGCGATTGGCATACAGTCCCTGTCACCGCTTTCGATGGTCTTGATCAGCAGTATTCGACGGTAACTTTTAATAGAATCTTATTAATATGCCACCCTAACGTATGACTGCCCCCCGCTTGTGCATGCGGTTGCGGTATCCGTCTACTGTGCATCACCCACACTTGGAGGGGCCCAAATCAACGCACGCAGGGACGCAGCTTTGCAGAACCTCCTATAAGCAGTTTAGTACGATGATAGGCCTCCGTATCATAGATAGTTCGACGGAGGATGATTGGAATCTAGGAAGTCTGGCTGCATAGAGAAGGATTTGAACTTTGGAAGTATTTGAATGTGGGAAATGTAGCTGGACACGCGGGTGTCAGGAGAGATTGGACTGCGGCGACCGCCAACTTCGCTTATTTGATACAGTAAAACCTCCTTATAGCGATAGGGGTCGGGGGCTAGGGGTCGTATCACTGTATAGAAAATATCACTATAGACCAGTATCATACTAACGAGGTTTTACTGTAGTTGGGCTTTTTGCGCCACCCGCAGGATGCACAAGGTTCTGGCGCCTCTATCTGAAGGCTAATCCCACAGTCTCCACGTCGATCAAAGATTAAGCATTTCCAAGAAAGCTTAGCCAATGAACTAGCTATGGGACAGGCTCGCTTTCTACTCGTACAAGGGGAACTCTGGTACGAGTTGCTGCCCCCCTTAACACACGCCTCAATAGGTTAAGCTATATCCCCCACTCAATTGATGCAGTCGGAAAATACAAGTACCAAGTACGGTATATAAGTTGCATGATTTATCCTCGAGCCCCGCTCATTAAGCTCTCCGTGCATTCACTACAGAAACCAACACTTTAAATATCAGCTCTTTAAATAACAACACTCCATACTTCACTATGAAGACCGTCGTGCTATACATCCTCGCAGCTGCCCTTGTGGTAACCTCCCTGGCTATGCCAACCACTCCCAGCTCCAATCCCTGTAAGCTCAGCCCTGACTTCGCTCTGTCCTTAATATGGCATGTTCCTGTATGTTCTTTGCGCTAATGTTCGGTAGTGGAGCTCGAGAAACGTACATGTTATGCCCAGGGTGCTCGGTGATACCGTAATGACTCGATCCGCTGCTGTTCACCATACGAATGCGACGTAGATACCTTCACTTGCAAATAGGTAGGAAAGGGGGGAAGGACGCGGCATGTGGTACCATATGTACGCCCTGGATTGGGTTACCATTTGATAGTGACGATTGAGAAACGCTGTGACGGAAGTGGTGTACCGTGTACTAGAACTCAGGCCTACCTGTATTGCTCGGGTTGCAATGTTTCCACCGTGAAGTGCTAGTAGGGGCTGGTGGGTGGTGTGCGGAAGTGGGTGTGGAATAAGTACATGGAAGAAGAAAAAAAAAGGAACGAAAATAATTTCAATCACTATTGACTCATGCTGGCCTAGGACTGCCTCATGGTGATAGTATCTTGCGACATTGATTACAACCTTGTCGGTCGCCTCGCGCAGCAATCCGCCCTCCTCTTCGCGTTCTGGAAATTGCTAGGAGACTTTGGCAACAAGAGGCACTCGCGAATTGTCTCCCTCATGATGGGCTTTCCAGCAAGTTGTCGCCCGGCCGGCGACGCAAGGTGCCCGTTTCATGACCTCGTCGATGATGAGGCGTTCCTTCTTGTTGTTCCGTTCAGTCTCAATATACCGCTCGCTTTCGGCTGCGATGATGGTGGAATCGAAACCAAGCTGCTCTTTATTCATTTAGAGGAACCGAAGCACTGCGGACACGAACTGCAGCCCTTCTTGATTAATGTCGAAACGTGTGGACACGATGTTTGCTGGGTTCTCTTAGTTACTGGGGGATCTTCTACATGAATGATTTGTTCCATGCTGTCAAAGGTCAGAAGGAGGCACAGAGGAGCAGCTTTTTGTAAAAGTTGTATTGTGATGACGGCACAGTGGCTAACTATATACACCGGGTTGAGGTGGCTGGTAAGGAGGGCTAGGCCCAACCATCCGGATTTCGGCACGTGCTGCGTTAGGTCCAAGAACTTAGATAAAGTTATAACTAGGCGAATTACACTTCAAACACCTACTTTCCCCTTCGCCCTCCTTCTCATTCCCCTCCTCACCTACCTATGAACGCGAACCTAATTCATTACGGATGAGCCGGAATCCGCTTAAAAGCAGCGTTGGGTTGCGCTAGTAACTACGGCCCGAGGGTATCGCTACTCCACTTCTACCCCACCAAAGATAAGTACTGGAGGACAATAATTCTAATGCTTAGTCCCTCCTGCGGCCTCTGCTTAGGATGAGTTCAACTCTACCTGGTATAATAGATATGTTTTCCATTCTCTATTTCGCCCTCTTTGCTCTTACTTTACACTTCAACATCTCGAATGATGACAATTCCATACTCTATATGACGTCCGCTCGTTCCTTAGTCCCAAACACCACCCTTTCATACGGTACTCGGCTTTGTGAAGCTCTGCAAGGAGAAGCAAATCCTACCTGTCATGGAACACCTCCTCAATGACGCGGAGCTACAGAAGTACGAGGCCAGGATAGTGCCCATTCCTTGGCTCAGCTTTGACCACGACCGAAGCCGAATGTACCCTTCAGCATCGTCGCTCGAAAGCTATGCAAGCTTTCGAGGATGGGAAAATGAACAGCTTAGGAGTCTGAAAGCCGATCCTTGCACCCACAAAATGAACGGCTTAGCAATGCTCCAGAGCATGATCGTCTTTGGAACGTGGGAAGCTCTGACCGGAAAAGTCGTGCCATCTAGGGATATGATCTTCGACTCCCCAAATGGCCCAGTGCTGCGGTCAACGAAATTGCGCTCGCTACTTTTAAGGTTGACCAAGAGCATAATTCAAGCTAAACACGTTGGCAATTTCACCGACCTTCGATCGAGAGCGAGACGTGTAGAACATGTCTGCAATAGCATTGCCGCGTGGCAAAACGCCTTCAGAGCAGATCATTCTTCAGAATTTCAAATGATATTTCCCATCCTTATACGACAGACAGCACTGATCTTCGACGCTCTGACCATGCTGTTGTCTCATTTTCCACGCGAGTGTCGGGAACATGTCCAGTACTTCCACCATCTGAATGAAAACTCCGAATTTTACAATCATCGATTCAAGGAATACGGATTGTGTCCCTCCCACTACGCATACCTCGATTTCGTAGGACAAAGTGCTCTGGAAGTATTCTGCGTTACCAGCCCACATCAAGATCCATCGGGTGTTTTGCATCGTCATTGCAGCTCTCAAGGCTGTCAGAGAGCTGCCAGCTCTAGAACTCCAAGACTGAAACCACGCCATGTTGCGGACGGTTGTACGTGTGTATCAGTCAGCATCCCAACGGCAAGGATTGGAGAGGTTTTGGCTTCTGGGAACTACTTTGTTCTGGACATGGCACGTCTCCTCGACGAGGCATCGACAAATGACAAGGCGCTCGTCCCCTATGAGAACAAGCTCTCATATGTCGCTTTCTCCCATGTTTGGTCCCATGGCCTTGGCAGTACCGCTGACGATGGTCTCCCTCTCTGTCAATTGCTACGCCTTAGTCAACTTCTGCAGGATGAATCAAATCCCGGGCGGAAGAAACTTTTCTGGATCGACTCATTGTGTATTCCGAAGGACTATGACCAAAAGATGATGACTATAGGCATAATGGACCAAATATACCGAAATGCAGTCGCGGTGATGGCACTAGACTCGACGCTTCAAGAATTACGCTTCGATCAAGTGCTCTCCTATGAAACTTTAGCCTTGGAAATACTGCTATCGGATTGGAATCAACGTCTGTGGACATTTCAAGAAGCGAGACTGGCAAAGAGCTTAGTCGTCGCACTGAAGGATGGGATAATATTCCTTGAGCACCTCTGTGATGCTCTGCTTGGAAAATATGAGCAGGGCAGTTCTTCTCCTCTCACAATGAAGTGCTGGGCGCAGTTGCAATGCTTAATTTCGCAAACCGACGGCCTTTTCGGATGGCTAGATCTACTCCAATTCCGCTCCTGTGGCGTACCCAGTGACGAAGCCCTAGTTATCGCTACACTCACGGGAAACGACACAGCTACCCTCACCCACTTTACGGAAGATTTCCGAATGGCTAAGTTATGGGCCATGCTTCGCCGTGTTCCTTCCGGAATTCTATTCCACAACAGTTCTAAGCTGGCCGTTGAGAACTACAGATGGGCCCCACGGTCATTATTATGTGGCTCCGCCGAGACAGGTATTCGTGGCCAAACTGTTTTCGATGCTGAAGTCACTCCCCAGGGACTTCGCGCAGAGTATTTCCTTGTTGTCTTTGAGGAGCAGAAGCTTATCGACGGCTCAATGTCCAGTATTGACCTTAGATTGCAAGATTTGAGGATACGATGTTACCATCAAGATAACAACAGGGTTCAACCAAAAACAACGTTGGATCAGGATCTTCGTCTTTGGTTTGATGCGGTGGCATTAATTAGAGATCCTGTAGATCACATGAAAATGATTGGAAATACAGCAATCAGTGCTGTTGCACTGCTCGAAGATGGTTGTGGAAATGGTGATCTCCGGCGTTATCGATATCAGTGCCAATTCCGGGGACGTATAAGTCGGCACGCGTTTGGATCCTTAGAGTCCAAAGTAGGGAAGTTTGAAACAATCATTATATCGTAGTCTTTATTATTAATTTTGGGAGTATTAGCATAAATCGTACTTATCTAGATATAATTCTATATCTATTCTACTTACGTGCTGTGGAGGTCTATAGGAATAACTGCCATCCCCTACAAAGCTAAACTAAGCTATTCTCCCAGCGTACCCTAGGTAATACTTTAGCAATAGCTAGGTTAACACTCTTTCTCTATAATTAAAGGCTGGCGCTAAGACTATAATGTTATGCATCTTCATCGCGTTAAGCACCACACATCCTTATCGTTGCATTTGTCAGGCCGAAACCTCCAAGGCTGCCAATACTCCCGTGCTATATCTACTTGCGTGCACACACAAGGCAACAAGGCCACGCCATGCCTGAGCAGTAATCGGCCTCGTTTTTGCTTGCGAAAACCCCTCCCCTACATGGTTTCCATCAGCTTATGCGGTGTAAGGCTCTGGATGGCATAGAGTGTTCTACCTGCAAGGATAGGGTCTATGTAATGCAGTTCTCCGTTTTTGCTTCCTTCGATCGTAGACTGCGATTCCCCTCCCTTTCTAGATATACCGCTTCAGAAAATCTGTCATCTCGTCTTTTCATAACGGTTCCGGTAATTTCAGTCTTCAGCAACGCAAAGACGAAACTACAGTGAGCTTTTTCGAGCGCTTAAGAACACCCTAAGATGGACAAAGTCCAATATAACGTATTTTCGCCATCACAACGAAGGAATCCGCCAAGGATGTCTCAGATGCCGGAGGTAGAGGCGTATACGAGTCTTTGCCAAACAGCAACTTTGTGTTATACTTAAAAGCCACGTCAAGCTAGCCATCAAACGTGTTGAGAGGCTGTACACGGTGCCTATTCAGATCTTTCCGTGGAAAGTTTACTCTTATCTAGGAAACGTCTTCTGGAACGTCCATTTTATGGCAGTAACACTTAGACGAGCTTTTCTCTTCTTAGGTGAACATGCTCCCAAAATTTAAGGTACCTAGAGGCTGTAGCTGTAGAATGCGACTGTAGGAGCAACGCTACTGGTGGATAGGGTCTAGTTTACAATTCTAGCACCTTGTAGAGATAAGTTTCCGCTGCATAGGACACAGTCTCTAGACACATCCTGTGGTTACAACAGGTCAACTACGTAGCGGCGCTCCGACGCTTCCGTGCAAGGGTGGAGCTACACATAGAGGCTTTGAGACCACCGCATTCGCCAGATTGACTTGCCAGCTCCACACCTACACAATCCATAGCCAAATTTTCTCTAGAAAATTTCTCGGTACCTACTCGGGCCATATCGTAGCGTCTAGAGCGGCCTTGCTAGACTAGATATCGGCCTCTGCTGGATTGATAGGAGAAGTTCGCTTCTAGATTTTCCAAAACAAATACAAGCCAAAGTAAACCGGGATTCCAAGGTAATATGTGATGAATCCCTGGACAGACCAGTTACCCTTAGTGAAAACTTCCCAACCGCTGAACAAAATAATCATGGCGAAATAGCACAAAGCAAACCATGCAATGTACGGCTGGAATTTTGACTTGAAAACGAGGGTATTGCGGTCAACGCCTTGCTTCGCCAAAGCTTGTCGAAAGCGTAGGTACGCAATGGTAATGCTACACCATGTAAAGAGCGCGGCAATAGTGCCGAGGGTGAGGAACCAAGAAAACACTTCGCTCGCGCCTGCAGATACAGACATATAAGCCAGGCCGCTCCACATGGTGGTGAAGGCAATACCATAGATTGGAATTCCACGGCTTGTACACTTCAGGAAGATGAGAGGAGCTTGTTTGCTTAGGGCGAGGCCAAAGAGGTACCGGTAAGCCCACGAACAGGAACGCGTTGGCGGACGAAGATGCTGAGGTGATGATGACCGCATTTATGATATGGGGAAGCATGCGGATCTTCGCGTGCTGATATCTGACAGAGTCTTGAATTGTCTGCTGGCGAACCTGCAAAAAGAACTGTCTGTGTAGTTCTTGATCTTGTTCCAGGATCAGTAGGCCGAAGCGTTCCATGTACCGTTTCCGGCAGTGTCGAATTGAAGTGCAGTCGTGCAAGTGGCACAGCAATGGATGTGAAAACAGGCAGGTTGGTTTCTTTGGCCGTGCAATTGTCAGTTTCATTCGTGGCAACTCCATTTACACATTCTTCCATGGCTGTTTACAGACACGGGCTCAGAGATCCGACTCATGAAGCATGACAGCCATGGCAAATTTACCTTGGGGGGGAGAGGGTGGCTCTTTGAGACGAACGTCCCTACGTAGGTGGTACTTTCACATACCTGGGGGGTTCAAAGAAGACGAAGTCAGTTTCATCGGTTTTGAGAACGGTAACCGGAGGGACACGACTGGGTCCGCCAAACTATAATTTTGCTCGACAACTGTTTGCTTTTAATTACATGACTCCGGTACACACGACCGGAAATCCCACATGATGATGTGCACCTGAAACCCAAATCTAGAGACGAGCTTCAGCGGCAACGTTCCGGTCTGCCTCTGCAGAAAGAACAGCAGCAACTGCCCGATCCAAGATCAGAAGTGCCTCGCTAATCTCCTCCGCAGAGACAGTCATAGGCGGTGCCAGCCTGAACACACCACACGCTACCGGATTGCCCAGAACCTGGCACGAAAGCCCAAGCTCAAGCGCCTTCGCTCAAACCGCTGCTCCCAGCTCGGCGCTCTGAGCTTTCGTGATCGAGTTGGAAATGATCTCCATGCCTTGCAACAGCCTGCGACCGCGGACGTCGCCAATACACCAGTACTTATCCTTCAGCTGTAGCAGCCCCTCAACGCAGCTGCTTGCCCCGATCCCTAGCCAGCTTTGGGATGTTGTCTCGCAGCGCGATCTCGAGCACCTTGCAACCCACTGCACACGGCAAAGGGTCATTCTGGTGCGTCATAATCATGGTAAACCCCCTTTCCATGGCGAGCTTCGCGATTTCCGCAGTCGTGCTGACGGACGACAACGCCAGACCGCATCCAAGCGACTTGGACAATGCGAGAATATCCGGCACGATTTCCTCGCGCTGGAAGCCGAACATGTCCCCCGTCCGATCGAGTCCGGTCTGCGCCTCGTCCGCGATGAGCAGCATGCCGCGCTTTTTGCACTCGATGCTCAGCCGCTTGATGTACCCCAGGGGCGGCTCGAGGATGCCACCGGCGGAGAGAATCGGCTCGAACACAATTGCAGCGAGCGATCCAACAGTTTGTTGGTCAATCATAGCCGAGCCAAAGCGCATCTCGGTCTCCCAGTCATAACTGCCGTCGGATTTCCGGAAAACCGAATGGTAGGGATGGGGCGCTGGAAAGGCCAACTGGCCCGGCATCGTAGGGCTACCACGTTTGCGGCCCATAGAGTATGTGGCCGAGGCCACGCCCTGGGTGACGCCGTGGTAGCTTGCGGAGAAAGCCACGTTTTCAAACTTCCCAGTGGCGCACTTGGCGATTTTGATGGCAGCTTCGACCGACTCAGAGCCGGTGGCGAGGAAGAATGACTTCTCGAGAGGCGCGGGAAGGATTCGAGCGAGGCCTTCGGCGAGGTCGACGACGGGCATGGAAACCATTTGGCTGTTCAGGTGGTTGAGCTCCCCGGACCACTTCCTCACCACTTCGACGATTTGGCGATGGCAGTGGCCGAGGCTCCCGCTCAGTTGGCCAGATGAGAAATCGAGGATCGCTTTGCCGTCGACATCGTAGATCAGTGTACCCTGGCCTCTGGTGATGATTATTGGTAAGAAATCCATACCGGTTTTCATCAGGAACCGGCTCGATCGCGACCAGAAGGCAGCGCTGTCGTAGGCCATCTTGAATTCTCAGACCAACTCTCGAAACTGGGAAAAACGTTCAGTGCCAGCTTATTCGCCCTGTGGAGAAGAGTAGAACGGCTTGGACAGGGGTTATAGGAGACGATAGACTCACGTGGGAGTAATTTTTCCAAGCTCCGTTGGAATAAAGAAAAGCCGGGTTAGCATAAAGCTGTTGCATTGTCGAGAGCAATCATTTTTGTAGCAGTCCAAAGAGGTTTCCCGCTGGAAACTTCCACAGCACCAATACGATTAGCCGCGGGAAACTTGTGTAGTACTATTGGCCGCGGCAAACTCGTGCGGCACGATTAACCTTATCACCACTCAAAAATATATCCGTTCCAGATTCACACTGATTTTGTCCTATCGACTAGTTCGACGATAGTAAGCAGTCTTCGCGATAGTTGCCGGGATGCAATTGGCAGATACTCGGGCCTCCGTCGGGTGTGTACTCCGTCGGTCTAGCCCGCGCGCGTACTGGAGTATGTTGAAATCACCGCGGCCTGCTGTATATGAAGTCAGTCCTCATGCTACTCCTCAAAATATAGCTTGATTATTATTTCTGGCCGCATTCGTTTCTCAAGTACCACCATCTCTACTATCAACCGCTCTTTCAAGATGAGCGTCGAAAAGGGGAGCGACATTGCCACAGACAGCAAGCATATACTTGAAGATGGTGCGAGCGTCCGCATTGAGGAACAAACGGCCACCACCGCAGTGTTTGGAGAGGCAGTTGATCTATATGGGAATGTTGCGACGGCTAAAGAGCTCGGATATGTCCAAAGAGGGTACGTGGATCCATACTATCATGCTTGCCATCTCAATCACCAGTGTTAAAAGCCCCCTAATAGTCTCAAGTCCCGCCATCTTCAGCTCATGGCGCTCGGAGGGGCCATCGGCACTGCTTTATTCCTCGGTATCGGTGGAGCTTTAGCGCAGTCAGGCCCTCTTTCGGTCATCCTCGGATATTCCATCACCGGAGCGGCCGTCTATGCCATGATGATGTGCTTGGTGGAAATGACGACCTGGTTACCTCTCCCTGGAGCCATTCCTCAGTACTGCTCTCGCTACGTCGACCCGGCTACGGGCTTTGCAGTAGGTTGGAACAACTGGTATCCCTCCGCACTCGCTATTTGCACCGAAATATCCGCCACCGCTGTACTGGTACAGTTCTGGAACGACGAAATCAACCCTGCCGCGTGGATCAGCATCATCATCGTGGTCGCTGTCTCTTTGAACATCTTCGCCGTGTCCATATATGGCGAAGCCGAGTTTATCTTTGCAGCTATAAAGATTGTGACAATCGTTGGTCTCTTGATCACGGCCTTCATTGAGGACCTTGGTGGCAGCCCTGCTGGTGATCGTTTTGGCTTCCGATATTGGTACAATCCTGGCCCAGCAATGAAAGAGGTTGTGGCAAGTGGCAACACAGGCCGCTTCCTAGGCCTGTTGTCCACTCTCATGTACGCCGCCTTCTCGTATGGCGGCGTTGAAATGATGGCAGTGGCGGCCGGTGAGGCCGTCGACCCTCGTAAGAATGTTCCCAAGACCGTCAAGCGGATCTTCTGGCGGATCGTGATATTCTACGTGTTCAGAGCCCTCGCGATCAGCGTGCTTGTCCCCTTCAACGACCCGGAGCTCGGGAGCGTCCCGCCATGGGTCATTGCCGTTCAACCTAGTATGCCTTTCTTGGCGCATTGTGCATCTAATGCCTATCGACCAATTACAGCCGACTAGGAGATAGAAGTTAGCATTCATTGTAAAACACAAATGGGATAAGTCTTTGATATTGTATGTACTTTCAAATTTGCTTACCTTGTACACGCATGTATTCTCCCCTTACACTAGTATTCAACAGTCAGAAACACTTTCTCGAAAGCTGATCCCAGCAACCCAAGTCTGCAGAGGCTCAATCCACCCGCCAACATGCACCTCAACGTCTCTCAAGCAACGCACCCAAATCCATTCATGAGCAAGAAGCGTTCACAACAGCAGCTGCTCCCTTTCCTTGGGCCGATCCTCAATAATCGCTTCTAGCACACGGCATGACCGGGCCAGTCCCACCGGTGGAGCCAAGCGAGTCGCTGGACAACGAGATCGACCCCATGTTCCGACGAAGCAACTGGCGCCTCGGCGTTAATGAAGTAAATGTGACGGACGAGTTAGACGGGCCTATCTTCACAAACGACGTAGCTAGCGAAGCGGAGTTGGACATCTTGTGGAAGATGATGCTTCTCTCGTTCCGTCTCGCAACAAAGCTCATCCGGCACGAGGGGCTACAGGAATTCTGAGTAAAGAGCGTAGAGGCGTACAAAGAACTGATCCCGGAGGAGTATACAGGACTGTCACCAAAGGAAGTGGCATGTAAGTACCTCGATCTCCTTGACAGCAGAACTATGTTCGCGTTCTGGGCAGGGCAAGCATAAGCGCGGTTGCTCGTTCAGAAACAAAACCCACGTGAGGCTCCTAGTGATGAGAGACAAGGGTCTGCTAAGTGATAAACTAGTTTGAGGTTTTCGAGGCACTCCGACCGGATCGCCCGAGCACCCCGTAATAGGCTTGAACGTATACCATAAGCGATCTCTCCTGCTGGCACACAGGAAGCGGTTAACTAGCGACCAGAGGCTGAAGCTCAACTTCAAGATAGCAATCAACCTCTGCCATGAGGTTGCTCATAGCTTCCACAAGATCTGTGGAGGATTTAGTACTGACGAGAGGGAAGTCTTCGTAAGACAACCTGTTGTTGAATCAGGGGACTCGTGGGAGTTTTTTGCACTTGGTGGTGTGACGCAACAGTATTGCTATTGGGTCGGGCCATCCATCGGTCCTCAGCCGAGGAAGAATCCAAGAATAGGGGTCATATCTTTATACCGTTGAAGTGGATTCTGCGCCTTTTCCTCAATTCTACTTGGGACAACTTCAAGGATTCCAAACAGAAAGGATTCCTGGACTATCGATCGCTTCTAATTGATCGAGTCTTAGAATTGGACGGTTGGGTTAATGCGGCTAGAGACGAAGGTAAATATACCCTCAAAGAACGCGGCGAAGTCGTCGAAAAATACGAGGAAAAAACGAACGATCACCCAAAGAAACGCTGAGCACGTTACCTTCCCAGACCGAGACTGAGCCACATGGCCAATGATTCTCCCATAGGGCGTGAGTCCAGCGACTGTAAGAACCCAGGAACAAAACCAGATGAAGACTAACATAGTCGCGTTAGAACAGTCTCCTGGATAGTGTTCACGTACAAGCGTTTGCCCTCACCTGTGCCTCACCTCCATAGCAACTTCTCAGAACTGACACCGAACCTAATTTTCGACGTGACGTGACGGGACAAGGATATGAATTCGAAATCTCAGAGTGACTTGGTGCGGGCAGTGACCAAATCCCAGCAACGGTAGTCGACGTTGTGTCCCAAAACGTGGCTGCGACCCTTGACTTGGCGCAGAGTGGCACGTGACTGCGAACTTTGACTGATTGGAGAATTTGAGCGATGACTTTTGAGAATTTTGCACCTACAGGACAAATCCGAAAGGTTAATCGAGTCGCAATACCCGTTACTATTTTAATTGCCAACTACCTAGCCCGTTGCGAGAGCCCGCCGGCGTCACCATTGATTCTTTACTGACCAGGCCATACTCACCTTAACCCTTCCCTTTGCAGAACAGCATGCATCCCATCTATCCAAATGACGAAGTAAACTCGCCATTGGCAACTCACCTCCCTCATCTGTGTCGATAAATCCCGAAGTCCCTGAACTTTTCCGGACATGCGCCTGATATAGTCGTACCCCCTATCACAAATCGATGCAGCTTTTGGTGATGGAAAAGCAAGGGAAAGATGAGAATGTAAACGAGAGCTTAGCGCCTGGCGGCCAGCCACTCGTTGGTCTCATTCCAGACCTGCTTGTCTTTGACGAGATCACCGGCAGACTTGATGCCGGCATATACGGCGTCCCAGAGTTTGAATGCGGTCCCCAGATCTTCCACGATATCCAGGCATTGAGGGAAGTAGCGCGCCACAAGGTCACCCTTGACCATAGCCTTGGTTTCGTCTGCAGTAGGGTCCATATTGTTCTTACCTAGAAGCTCGTCGAGGTAAGACTTGACCGCGATCCCAAGTGCGCAAGTATTCGGTAGCAGGAAGGGAAGCCTGCGCGAAAGTTAGCAACGTCATTTTCATCTTCATCATATGGACTAGGCGAGTCTTACCCCATGCCAAGCTGGTAAGGATCAGATAGCGGGCGCTTTGCATCGCCGCTCAGCAATATCGACGTGAGGCTGACTTCAGCAAGATCACGGAGACTGCTACGAACAGCGGTAGTCATCGAATGATATGCAAGCACATGTCTACTGAGTGGTCCAGTGAATCCGATGGGCTTATGGCGTAGATTGCCAAGGCAAGCAACGCGGGAGACAAGTAGATTGTTCCGCTTGTCAACCACTGCAGCATATTAGTTGCGTTTCTGGGGCCTCTTGGATTGGATACTCACCTTCACCTCGCATAGGGGCACCTCCATACCGGAACATTTCTCGAGCATTGAGGAGATCAAGGCGCGCAAGTTCGACGGCGATAGTTGCGGCCTCTTCGAGCTCGGTGTTGCCCTCGAGTGCTGCAATGGTCGTTGCGAGCACCTCCCCCCAAGGAGTCAGCTTGTGACTGCTATCGATGTAGCCTCTCAAGTGAAAAAATCGCCAAACCGCGTTGGAAAGAATCTCGTCATTCGTCGATAGGAGCTAAGCGTTGTCAGAAAATGGCTTAGTGTTGACTTCTTAAACTTACGTTTTTTAGATTCCTCGCTGTGATTGTTTTGCTGCCGAATTGTGCATCTCTGAGGCTCAGGATGGCTTTTCCAATGAGGCCACCTTTGTATTTAGCCGTCTCATCTTTGAATACTTCAGTCTTGACGTTCCATTTCTCAACCAACGGCTTAGGGTCGGTCAGATCTTGCATACTAATGCTATTAGTATGCCTTCCGCCTTGTCCATCGTCAAAGTAGCACGTCAGGTTTATGTCGTTATGCTGGTAGAATCGATGTAGGGAATACGAGAGCAATGAGATTGCAGTCGTACGCATCGGTGTAAGCTTAACGCTGACGAGCTTGCGATATTCATCCGAGTCACCGCCATCCAATGGTTTCAGCTCGACGATTTCCCCCGACGTCCGCCAGTTCAGCACCCTCGGCCCGATGAGGCCCTTGGATAGATAGTAGTAGATTTCGTCGGGTAAGCGCTGACCGATGAATGCGTGCACGTCGTTTGGCACATTGCCAGAATCTAAGGGTTCGATTTTTCCCTGGTCAGTGAGAATCGGGTGATGCTTCACAGCCATGCGCGTCTTTCGGTACTTGTCGAGATAATTGATCGCCTGAAAGCTCGGCTCGTCCTGGTATTGGAGGCACACAGCAATTCCACTGCGAACAGGACCCATCATCATCATCTCAATCGCACTGTGTGGCTTAGGTTGTTTGACGCGAGCATTGCCGTGGTTCAGCTGCGGCAGAGTTGGGAGAAAATGGGTCCCTGACAGCATACACGCATCAACGAACATGTCGCCGGAGATTTCGCCATTGCCAGTGAATCTCTTCAAATCTGAGATGCACTTGTCCCGCTTGATCCATCTCGCCTGTCCGTTAAGGAAATCAAAGCCAGTTATGAATTTATCGCAATCGAAGAGGAGGAGTTCGGAGGAGCCAGCAATGGCATGGATTCTATTACGGCAGTGCTTTTCGAGATAGGCTAGCTGCAGAAGAGTCAGCATGCTGTAGCAGGTGAGTAAGTAAGAAGAAAGCATACCTGAGCCCAGGCGCTGTATGGCGCAACCTGGAAAGGAATCTTGTGCTCGTATAAGATAGATTGGAGAGCGCGAAACAGATCCTCTGCTTTGATGGAAGCTATGCCGATATCAGCCATGCGAATCCACAGGTAGCATATCTTGTCATCTTACTTGACTCCCCAAATTTCGCAACAGCAAGTTCGGCCTGATGTTTATCGTACAAGTCCCAGGCTTGCTCGTTGACCTCAGCAGCAATCTCAGACAAGCGAAAGACGTCTTCCTTCTCGCCAAATTCAAGACCGCTGAATACGAAGATAGGCTGAATGCGGAAGGCCTTGAATTTCTCCAGGTCCGACTCAACGCGATGTTTTATGCCAAAGGGGAGGCCGCCGAGGGCTAGGATAAGCGGTTCCTTGCATGAGTGATTGCGGAGATGATTGGTGATATAGTCTGCTGCCTCTATAGCAATAGTACAATTGGCAAACTCGTCCAGCGCTGCGACCTCACTCAGACTGGTGTTCCAGTTGTCGAAGTCGCGGATCATGGTGGATGTCGGGCGGGGGAAAGGACCGAGGACGGTGATGGTATGATGAAGGAGACCGGCAGCTCCTGCAAACAGAGGCCACCTCAATGCCTTTGGGATGCGACAATAATGGTCAGTGTTTGCGGTTTGGCAGGTGTGTTTGCGACGCGTCCACCCAGAATTGAGGTTGAGGTTGAGCTCGGAATTCTACGGCCGACCGAAGAAACCAAATGCGCTAGTCTGCCCATATGTTCTTCACGTGCAGTTCCGCGATAACCTTAACACGACGACTTAGCTATTTCTCGATCCTTAAGATAATCAACATGGCGGCTGTGGCAACCAGCAGTACGGATCTTCCCGTCATTGACATATCCTCTCCCTCACCAGAGACCGCAAGAGACATTCTTGACGCCGCGTCAACATTCGGCTTTGTCTTCGTCAAGAACCATGATATCGGCGTACCTCCAGCAGATATACAGGCTATGTTTGACCTAGTAGGGCTACGTTTTGTGTCTAAGTGGGCGGTATCCAATGCTGAGTGCCTCAGTCGCGCACATTCTTCCAATCGCCAACGGAAGTGAAAGCAACATGCTCTATCAACTCGAGCACGTCAGGGAAGAATCGAGGATGGCTGTCAATGCATACTGAGACACTCGATCCAGCACATCAGCAGGTACTTCAATCTAGCTACCATCTTGACCTATCTTGAATACATCTCGTACAACCCCACAGACTGACTCGTCGGCAGAGAGGAGACTTCAAAGAGTTAGCATGCTGATAATTCCATCACCAGTCCATATCTAAACTTTAGTAGAGCCTTCAATATCGGCGAGTTCAGCAGCGGTAAAGCCAACCAGCCACTTCCGGCACCTCTCGTAGAAGGAGAATATCGGATCTCTCAATTCATTGATCAGTGCCACGATCTATGCAATAAGATCATGGACCTCTTTGCTGCCGGCCTGGAAATTCCTTCTGCGGAGGGTGGGGATAAGTGGTTCTCTGACCGACACGACAAAACCAAAGGGCCGTCTGGAAGTATATTGCGTTTGTTATACGTACGACTGCCTTACACGACATCTTCACTAGATTGAAGTTTGCTGACTGGGGTAGTACCCCTCCGTGCCATCGCCACCGGAACAGACCGATATCCGAGCAGGCGCCCACTCAGATTACGGAAGCGTTACGCTCCTCTTCCAGCTTCCATCTCAGCCTGGCTTGGAAATTCTCACTACGTCAAACGAATGGGCACCTGTTCCCGTGAATCCAACTTCCGATCCCAATCCACCTATACTTGTCAATATCGGAGATGCACTCTCTTATTGGACGAATGGACTTCTGAGAAGCACTGTCCATCGCGTCATCTTCCCTCAGCCAGAGGAAGGCAAATCTAGCGAAGACCGGTACAGTATCGCGTACTTTTGCCATCCTCTTGATGAAGCTCGCTTGGTGCCTGTGCCTAGTGAGAAAGTGAAAGGGTTTCATAGCGCAGAAGGCGAGAATCAGAAGCGCAAAGTTGGCTACGGAGGCGGTACGGGAGATGCGGACGAGGCTATCACGGCACGAGATCATTTGAACCGAAGGCTAGCGGCAACGTACGATCTTAGCGATGTGAAAGCTGAATAGACATGCAAATAGATAGGTAATCACGAGCTACGACAAGTACAAATACCCTCAAGTTGCCTCCACTACTCTAAGTCTTTTCGATCAGATTGACACTCTATTTCAGTGTGGCAGATGTGCTGTCTTTCACTTAACACAGTTTTCTCACCAGCAGTTGTTTCAAGATCAGTTTTACGCAAGATACATTAGCATTGCTAAACTACCTCTAAGAATGTATTGTGAAAGGACTAACGCCTAATCTGGATTCCCATACGCCATCAACATATGCTTTAGGACCTTACTGAAACATCGTAATCCAAGTAATCAAACCATAGCCCCAGTCTAGGACGTCGAGTCACCTATCATACATGGATCCCAGTCCAATCATCAGTCCGAGATCCACTCACCATCCCTCACCTCAGCCCCTGAGATCGCCTACCATGGTCCAAAATTCTGGCGATTGATGTGGGCCTCCTGAACGAGGAACCTTCCATGCATTCCAAGTAGCGCATCGATGAGACTACGCACATCGGCCACCGTCAATGTCTCCGCAGCTCGCTGGACACGAAGCTGCTCAGCCATCTGCTGGAACAGCTGAAGTTTATTTCGGACGACCTGCGAAGTCTGGTTATGGTAGAAGAGTTGATCTCCTACCGCCTGGATCAAATTGCCATCGGCAATAGACTTCTTGAAGTCGACCCAATATTCTACGAAGCCGGTGTAGCAGGCCTCGTCATGATCATCTACGTCTGCATTGGGCCACAGAGCGCCGCGGCACCAGGCAGGGTTTCGCAGAATCAGGCTCATCTGATTCAGTTCCGTGGCTTCGGGTGCGATGAAATCCAGCCATCTGTCGACAACCTTGAGGCTGGCTTCAGAAGCCAGACCCAGCACAAACTCAGTTTTGGCAACATAGACCGGGAAGTATTCCGATCGCATGCGTCGAGAAACCTGAAGTAGAGCAGGAACGGTCGGAAGGCGAATCTGGTTGCCATCCTGAAGGTATACATACTGGGTGCCATCGTTTGTCGCATCCGCCACACATCCGTAGATTTGATCACGGATCTCGCGCGGGAGCTGGAAGAAGCTCGAGAGATCGTTAATTTTGATAAGCGTCTCCGACTTCTCAAACTTCCGGTCGATTTCCACCGCATCGCAAGCGTCCACCTGCATATCACCGCCATCCAACTCCCGGGAGCCAAAGGCCTTTCCTGAGTCGGCAGGATTGACTTTCTTGGCGCTCGCAGCCATCTTCGCATCGGAGTCTCCGGATTCGCTAGGATTGAGAAACACATCCTCTCCAACTGATTCCAAGGGGCTGGAAGCCGTCGCTTTTTTGGACCGGCTCTCTACGCGGGGTGGATATGGTGCTACACGACTTCGGCGACGGCTGCCACTGCGGATGGAAGGTTGAGTCTTAGGCATATTGCAGGCCTTGGTTTTGGGTTGGATGATGGTACCGATATCAGGCGCTTCGTCACGGCTTCTCCGATGCCCTTTGTGACTTCCGGCTACGCTTTTTGAGTTCTCCAGATGCTTTATGACTTCTCCTGTCACTCTACGGCTTTTCAAGAGAAGCGTCGAGATCGAATGCCCGCGTGCCGGCGTGGAGTAGGAAGACGTGGTAGTGATGGAAAGCTTCAGTCTATGGTGGGTTTCGGTTACGTATTGTTGTGCGGATTACTAATTGAAGTAGACACTGGAGAAAAGGAGTAAGACACAAGTCGGGTCACCAGGAAGTGAGCGTGGTTGTGTCTGTGTGGAAACCCTGGGAGGTGTGGTGTCTGAGTGAGCAAAAAGGAGGAAGAAGTGTTGATGTTGATTTAAATACAGGTTCCGATGTTACAGAAGTGGAGATACACTTTCTTTCCGCATGGTGAAAGGGTGCTGGAAGACGTAAGAAGATATCTCTCAGTGAATGTCACGGGCCGAGCACGTGACACGCAGTCTGCAGCAATATTACGAGCTGTTCATTCATACCCTGGCGGAGCTCATTTTACGAGAATCTCTCCCAAGCTTAGCTATCTGGAACCATATGCTGACACTCTTCAGATGCATTTCCAAACGTAATAAAAAACGACCAACGCCTACCCGAGATTTCCAAACGCCATGAACGATTACCACCCAATGCTTTCCAAACTCCAATCATAATCAGTCCGGAAATCATACCCCGAGTCCACTCCCAGGTGTCAACCCGGACAGCCTACAATATGAGATGCCCTGTTAGATCGCCAGCAGTTTGAAAAGAACAGTGGCATGCCCAACCGCCATATCTCACGCAGCCTCCCTATTTTGGACTCTTCTACCAAGGCCCGAAGTACATTCGAGATATCTGATCTTCTATACCACGAAATTCCCATGCATCTCCAGGAGGGTCTCGATAAACTTCTTCATGTCTTCAGTCGTCAATGTTTCGTTCTCCCACTGGAGACGCAAAGGCTCAACTAATTGCTTGAAGAGAGCGAGCTCGTTCCGAATAACCCGGGACGTCGTCTCATGGTAGTAAAGGGGTTCTTCCATAACCTGGATAAGATTGCCGTCCGCTACACCCTTCTTGAAGTCCACCCAATACTCCACCCAGCCGCTATATCGAGAGTTTGGGTGGTCCTCCATGTCGGATGCATGAAAGAAGTTTTTGCGGTCCCAGTCGGGCTTGCGGAGGATGAAGCTCATCTGGTTGAGCTCGGTGACCTCTGACTTGATGAAGTTCAGCCACTCATTAACGACCTTCAGACTAGCTTCTGAGGCTAGGCCAAGCACGAACTCGGTCTTCGAGACGTAGACAGAGAGGTACTCAGCCCGTATCCTCTGAGAGACCTGTAAGAGAGGCGAGATAGGCGGGAGACGGACCTAGTCGTTCTTATTGGTCTGTAAGTAGACGTACTCAGTATCCTTCTTTCTACCGTCCGCCACATAGCCATAGATGTGGTCTCGGACTTCCCGCGGAAGCTTGAAGAAGCCTGACAGATTGTTGAGAGTGAGACGATCATCTGGCGTGCCCTTCAGGATCTCCTTCTTGACAGGCTTTTTTGCAAAGGGGTCTTCAGGTTCGATGATCGGGAGCATCCTACCGTCAAACCACATCATTGCCTTCGACTCCACATGGTCCACAAACGTATCTTCATCGTCCGATTCCCATGCATTGAAGGTTGTTTCTGGCTTGACAAGGGCTGGATCTGGGGCTTCTATAGCCATCTTCTTTGTGTCGGCATCTCCGGACTTATTGGAATCAACGAACAGTTCTTTGTCGTCCGCTTGCCGAAGGGTAGGAGCCATTGCTTGATGGGAATGGACCTCCTCGCGCGAGGGGTATGGCGACACGCGTGCGGAAGATCGACGCCCGATAGCGGACATTCCGTTGGATGTCCGGACTGAAGTGTTGGCTTTAGGCATATCGAATAGCTTGCCTTGTTGTGTGGAAGTAGTTTGTGTGAGCAGCGAGGTGGATGTGGACACCAGACAGGGTGTGTGATGTGTGATGTATGGGTTGTGGGTTGTGAGCTGAATGAGGGAAAAAGACGAAGTGTTGATGTTGATATAAATACAGGCGTTGATGCCCCAGAGGTATAGTTACAGTTTCACTCCGCGTCGTAAATAGCCCCGGGAAGCGCAGGAAGGCGTTTGGGTGAATGTCCATATGGGGCATTCACTAGCTGTCCCTATTCAGCTCCTAACTGCATGTGAATGTAAGGTAACAATGTTCTGTAGGTCGAATCTCCCATTCACTGTTCTCTTCGCTGGAAGCCCGATTCCGGACTTTCCAAGCCTTCACCTGTTCCTTGTTACCTTGAAGCCGGCTCCGTCGGATATCGATGGTCGGCCTCGAGACGGTAGCCTATTTTGGGAGTGTTAGGGTTAGAAACATTAGACTTACAGCCTCAATCGTGGACCTGGAGCTACTACTGCCCCCTCACGAATTTCTACAGTGCCTCGTCATAGAAATCCGTACACTCATTTACCACTGCATCAGAAGCTTCACAGTATTTCCAGCATTCCGAATGAGAGAGATGTTTGGCGTTTTGGACAAGTAGCAAACTCGCGAGGCTACCTTAGACAGCGTTAACAAGGTCTACGCAAATTGAAAGTGTACCCGCTGCCTCCGCTTTCTATTAATACATTGAAGCCCCGCAGACAGTGGCAGGAAAGTGTACGGATATCTACGACGAGGTACTGTAGCCGCTGTAGACATCTCCCGTGACTGAACGAACGCTTAACCCTAGGTACGTCTCTTCGGCATGATTTCATTGTATATACGCCAATAGTTTCGTTGGAAATTGGAATATGTATAACAAATTATGTTTAATACAGAATGCGAGAAGAGGAACTCATAATTCGATTATTCCTGTCAGCTCATCAACGTGCGTCCTTGCGTAGCGAGAAGCCCTACGTGGCGAGAAAATCAATAGGTACATTGACTTCAAGCAACTCAAACTCTACACACACACTAATCTTTCCCACAGTTCTGTATAAGTTGTCTGCTGTGGCTACTCCTGAATACTCAGAACCCTCCCACCTAAAAATTACGTTCGCATTGTCGCCTTTACGCCCAATTTGCGGAGAGCCGCCTTTCATGGCGCAATAGAATTCCTTTATCATAGGACTACTATCAAGCTTTTATCACTCCTAATGCTCATGAGAGGGCCTTATCCAAGCTTTAGAGCCTCACTCTCATACTGGGAAGTTGTTATCAGCCTTGTGGCTGCTATCGCACGCAAATTCACGCAAAGTTGCCACTCCGATTAGTACCTTAAACCAAAGCGATCACCAATCCCGGCTAATGCAAACAGCCTATATAATCATCACTGCGTAATTTACTTAAAGTGGTTGTTAGACCTGTGGCTGTGTACAGTCTTGGCAAGCGGGCCGGCCTTGGCACTTTGCGATCCGACTCAGCCTTGGCCATGCCTCCGGTCAAGCAACTCAACTCTCTGAAAGCACCTGCAGAATTTGCCACCTCACAAGGGTGTGGCCGGAGCGGGTCGGCCGTCCTCACTGCTAGGTTAACCGATGCGTTTGTCTACTTCTGCTAGGGTTTAAGTGGCAAAACTTTAACACGTGGTTCTATAAGTCAGCTGATTAGAAGGTGCTCGAAGCTTTACTGTGGCAAATTGGGAGGCTATATATATTCACCTAGATCCCCGGCCCCCTCTATAGAATAGAGATAAAAAGAAAAAAAGAATAATAAGCTAACTCCTCACAAACGCTCGCTTCAGGCATGAAGCCGCCTGGAGTGCGTTGCCGTACCCTCCCCCTTGTGCGTTGACGTGGGCGCCCTTCTCAATTAGCAGCTTCACAATCTGCTCGTGGCCTCCGTCTGAAGCCGCCTGGAGTGCGTTACCGTACTTTCCACATTGTGCGTTAACGTGGGCGCCCTTCTCAACTAGCAGCTTCACAATCTGCTCGTGGCCTCCGTATGAAGCCGCCTGGAGTGCGTTACCGTACACTCCACCTTGTGCGTTGATGTGGGCGCCCTTCTCAACTAGCAGCTTCACAATCTGCTCGTGGCCTCTGTATGAAGCCGCCTGGAGTGCGTTGCCGTACTCTCCACCTTGTGCGTTGACGTGGGCGCCCTTCTCAACTAGCAGCTTCACAATCTGCTCGTGGCCTCCGTGTGAAGCCGCCTGGAGTGCGTTGCCGTA
>NW_022985447.1:1387383-1413492 GCF_010093595.1 Mytilinidion resinicola | reverse complement strand
ACGTGGGCGCCCTTCTCAACTAGCAGCTTCACAATCTGCTCGTGGCCTCCGTGTGAAGCCGCCTGGAGTGCGTTGCCGTATACTCCACCCTGCGCGTCGACGTCGGCGCCTCGATTTAAGAGGCAATTTACCGTATGTAGTAAGCCCCCAAACGCGGCGTAATACAACGCCGAGGCTTGCTCTCCACTCTTGTCCGGTCTATCAAGCCATGGTTGATCTGGTCGGTAAAGACTGTAGCAGACCTTATAGGAGCTTTCCCGACAACAGAATAATTGCTCAATGAATTCCAGCACTCTGTTGTCCGTACCCTTAGCCCCTACCGCATTAGTCATCCAGTATCTTGCTGAATAGTGCGCGAAGGGAAAGCGCTGCATGATATCCTTGGTAAAACTTCCTGACCGAAGTGTAGTAGATATGCTAGACAAACTCTCGCAACTGCTGCTCTAGCAATAGACTCTTGGAAATCCGGCGCGATATCGCTATCCAGCCGATTCGACATCAGATATTCTTTGACCGAGAAATGTGCCAACTGAAGCTCCGCACGATTATTACCTTCACCGTTCGAACGTTCCGCAATTGAAACTACAGCCACCAAGCTCGAGCAATAACGCGATATTTCTTGAGGGTCAGGCATCCTGTACTTCGGACAAAAGTATGGATCCCCATTCGTGTCTACGGCTATTGCATCAACAGCCTCCTCGATCCTTAATGGCCGCTCTGAGAACGTTATAAGCTGGAGAATGGTCGTAGCGTATTGCTTGTGCTCGGGAGGAATGGCGTGTAAGATCCTGCTGTAGGTTTCATCCAACGTCTTTGGAAGGGAAGCAAGCGCACTTTTGAGAGTTCGATAGTCTAAACAATTTTCTAGGGCATCAATCTGGCATGCAGCCCATCGGAACCTGCTCGACTTTAGTGTGCTACTCTAGGTAACAAGCAGAAGCTCTACTCACATCTCGTTGGCCTTCCGCATAAGTGCAGCCTCAATCTCGTCCTGAACTTCCGGTTGTTCTCGCCATCTCCTTAAACCATCACCCTGTCTGACCCTAGTGCAAATGTATGCATGGATGTCACCGCTGATAAGATCGCTTTGGATAGGAATCGTATTTTCCTTGTGAACTAGGTCGCTCAACTTCGATTGAATGTCCTGCTCCGGCCGACTTGTTACGAGAAGGTGGACATTCCTTTGCCCTGAGCCTAGCAGATCTCTTATCCATGAGAGCAATCCTTTGTTGTGTGACCCTGCCCGCGTACAACACTCGTCAAGAGCATCTAACACAACATATACGTCCTCCAAGGGCTCTATCATTTGCAAGAGAACCTGACAGAGTGACTCGCGTCTTGGTTGACGACGTCCATCTTCACAAGAGGCAAAGAGCGAATCCAATTGCTTCCATGTGTTCTCACACCTGCAGTAGAGCTGGCTAATAAGGGATCGGATCATGCTGTCGAGTGTCTGCTTATCGACATCGCTAAAGTCGAAATAGAAGTAGAGGAGAGTTGGAAGGGGAAGGGTCTTCTCCAAATCCTCAATAATAGTGGAACTGAGGATTGTCTTGCCGCATCCGGGTATGCCGTAAAGCCACACGGTGGAGCTCCGCTGCGTCTTCCATTGGACGTACGCATGAGTTTGTAGGAACCAGAGTCCTGTACCTTCCTGGCGTTGTTGTAAGGCTTTGTTGTAGTTTGTGGATGGATCTGATGGCGATAGCCACCGTTCAATATTTCCTCGCCTCTGCTTAAATGACATGTCTTGTACAGTAGACCTTGCGTCTTTAACATCGCAACGTATTTCATTTACATCCTCTTTCCCTTATTTAACGTTAACGAAATAATCATTACACTTAGCAGAGCTAACTAACCAGACAAAAGAAGATCGGAAATCTTCTTCTCAGCCTCGATCTTGTTTGGAGGAATTCGGCAGAGAATATCTTTTGCGTATGCAGCTGCTGCCATTGCTGCGTACCCTTGCCACTCCTTGTTCTTATGGGTGTCAGAATAGTCGCAAATGCCTCGAATAACTAGGCAAGGAAACTGGTTCATCAATCCTGCCGCTTCCATCTCAAAGCATAGGACGCCGTTATCCTCCGCTAGCTTGTCCCGAAGTAAAGCGTCCTTCATTAATTGGTTCGCCGAGGCAATCAGACCGTAGTGGATCGCTGTATTATCCTCGTCTTCGGCTCGGTCGTCTCGCCGCCTCAATTTCGACAGATCATCTCCACAGACCACGGCGCAGATTTTCTCATTGTTCGAAGGATGTTTGACTGTAGACTGATAAAGTCGATCGCTTTCTAGACTGGGTCGCTTATATTTCTTCTGCAGTCTTGGTTTCTCTTCCAGAATACAGTTGATAGTCTCATCAAGCTGATGACCGTCGCTCTCATATTGTGCCTTGAGTCCATTCACGGCCGTCCGTAGGACCATTGGTGGCTGGTTTAAGAAACCCGTTGGTTGGAAGCTCTGATCTTGGATCGTTTTGCCGAAGTCGTATTGAAAAACACCACCGTTCCCATCACGAGGGGCGCTGACCACGATATCACCCAGACGGATATCGTGCTTGGGAGTTGGTGCACCGCCACCAATGCCAACCATCAGCCCGATTCTGATATTTGGAAAGCTGTGGAGCATGTCCCTTGTGACACCTGCTGCAGAGGAAATACCGTAACCACCATCAGGGAGGACGGCGATAGCGACGTTATGTTTCCCAATTCTACCCAGTGTGTAGTCGTTGTTGTCATGAGAGTGCACATATTCCGGTCGGTCGTGCTTTTCGTCGAGGAAAGCTTGAGCTGCGACATATTCGGTAGTAATGGCGCAAATCCAGCCTACCGTATATGACTCATTTTGTAAATTCTGCTGAGAACTTTCCTTCAGGACACTCTTCGAAACCCCGATCTTTGATTTCTTCGATTCTGAATAGGCGAGCACTCCGTATTCGCCGGCAACCCTTTTCTTAGACATGTCTATGACGTCGTACCGTTGTGCACTGTTTCAGCTTTCAAGGATGCCGAAGGGTATTGAGTTACACACGACACAGAGAGCGCGCGGAGGACAAATCGTGAAGACGTTCTCTAAGAGGGCCTTTTATCACCTTTAACGATGGAAAATGGTCAACTTCAGTGTATAGAAGAAGTGGTCTTGTCACGAAAAAGGACCAAACCTGAGTTAAGGTTGAAGTGGTTGCGATTGATTCAGCCGCACAGGCTGAAAGGCTGCTAGGCAGCAGTGCTTGGCTTCACCACTGAACTAGTGCAGATATAGTTAGTTAGTTAGCCCGGATTGGTGATCGCTTCTATTCGAAGTACCAACCTGCGTGGCGACCTTGCATGAAATTTGCGCGCCACAGCAGACACCAGGCTGATGATGACTTCCCAACATTATAGCGAGGTTCTAATGCTCGGATAAGACCCTGCTATCAATATTTAGAGCGGTAAGAGCTTTGTAGTGGTTCTGTGGGGAGAGAAGTCTATTTGCTATAAAAGAAGGCTCTCTACAAATTAGGCTTGAAGGCGAGGATACGAACGTAATTTTTAGGTGATAAGTGTCCTGGGCTGTTCAGGAATAGCCATAATACACGAATTATATAGAACTATTGCACATACCGATGTGTGTATAGAGTGTGAGTTGCTTAAAGTCAAAGTACCCCTTATATTTCTCGGCACGGTGGGTTTCTCGGCACGCAGAGATAGACGTTACTCTACCTTTATAGGTAGAGTAGCTTGCTATCAATCGTGACATGAGACTAGTGTACATACTAAAAGTCCATCATAGAACCATGAGAGGGCATTCAGAAACAAACACATTGTTGCAAATGTTGCAGCCTTTAATCGTACCAAATAGATTTGTATTAGAGGCTTCGGCTACCTCTACAGCCTTCTACATTATCCAAAACCTGAACGCCATTCGTAAGCATTAGCGCCGTCTCAAACCAACGTCATCTAAAATCAACGCTATCTAAATTCATTAACGCCATCTGAAATCGTTAACTCCATCTAAAGCCTTTGATTCTATCCAAAAGCCTCAAATTTATCCGGAAATGCCACCTTCAATCAGCCCTACTCAGCATCCGTGAGTCTAGATCGGCGACCTCCGCGCCAGCCTACCACGGTCCGAAATGGCGACGGAGAATGGTCTTGTTCTTCGGAATGACATAATTTCCATGCAGCTCCAAGAGCTTCTGGATCATGTCCTCCAAGTCTTGCGCCTTCATGGTGCGCAAACCCTTGGCTATCTGCTGGAACGCAGTGACGTGGCCATCCACAAGGTCTGACTTCTCTTCGTGGTAGAAGATTTTCTCTCCTACCACCTGGACCAGGTTGCCGTCCGCAACTGGCGTCTTCGGGTCTAGGTCAAACTCATACTCAGCCCAGCCCGTACGAACTGCCATTGTATGCTCCTCCAGGTCAGATTGATCGCCTTCCCACCTACGATTCCGAACAATGAAGGTCAGCTTCGTGATATCCTGAATGAGTTGTCCTATGGATTCGAGCTACGCGCGAACGATCTCAAGGCTTTCTTCAAACGCGAGGCCGAGCATGAACTCGGTATTCTTCGCCCAAACGGGGGAATACTCAGCTCGTAGTCGGCGTGACGTCTGTATCAAGGCGGGGATGTGAGGGGGTCCTTGGTAATAGCCGGCGTGGTGAGCGTCGTCGTACTGCTCTCGCTGCATGCCAACCCGAACGGTGTTCTTCAGAGGGCCTACCGTAACGGTTTCCTCGGCTTCATCTTCAGCTACGAGGTCGTGTATCATATTGCGAAGTTCGCCTGGCAGACTAAAGAAGCCCTCTAGCTTCGCATCGACGTACATATCTTCATCGTCGGGATCATCGGCGAGGAAGTTGTCGAGTTGCTTCTGCAGCTCGGCATCAGCAGTCGTGGTATTCTGGAGGTTTTGCTCGCCGCCGGATTCGTCCTCCCGGCTTGGTTCCTCCACTCCCGAATTGTCGATGAGGTTATCTTCATCGTCTGAAGCTTCCTGGTCCAGTTCGGTAGGTTGGGTCCCAGACTTGACGCTCGCAACTTCAGTGTCCTCCATCATGTGGTCTTCGTCGGATTCGTCTTCCCAGCTAGAATCCTCAGGTTCCGTAGCTTCAACAAATTCACCGTTAATGAACCAACCTTTAACGGATTTTTAGGAATCAGATTCCTCTAGATACATGCTGGCTTGTTCAGCACGCGTCTTCCGAGATCGTAACGAGTATGGCTCCGAACGCTGAGACGATCGGGCTGACGAGGCAACTGCTTTTGGCATATTGATGAAGGTAGTCCTGCTCGGATATGAAATAGACGTTTAGGGTGCGAGGGAAAGAAGGTTGAAGTTGAAGTGCCTGCTCCCAAAGTGGTTTTGGTGGGTGCTGGTAAAAGGGGGGTTCTGCGGAAGGGAATTTCTGATGACGAGAAGAGCCTGCTCAAGGACGGAATTAAATACAGGAGTCGGCATCCTCACAATGATGCTTTCACTCTCTCTTGGTCATGATGAGAGTACCATCGTGTGAAAACATCGAAGGCATTCAGGTGAATGTGTAAAACCACAATGTCAAGTTTCCTACCATTCACTGCTTGCCGGAGCTACATTGTGCTTCAACCTTTCCACGAGTCCGCCATATTCGGCGAACGTATATGTGATAAATGTTGATGTATAGAGAAGCGTTTCTGAAAAGAACGTCGAACGTGGATCCAAGCCACAAGCTGCTGAAAAGCGCAAGTCTAGAGGAGCATGCGATGGCCGTCTCTACCAATAGGGTTAAGTGCTGGCTCGATCTCGGCCACAAGAAACCGATGATAGACATCAAGTCTTTAGGTAGGTAGTTTGCATGAAGGCTAGAACTCTGGGAAGGCCCTTGTAGCCTGCGTCAGGGGCCTTGTCGTAGCGATTCCGCTGCATTGCGACTCGGGCTGTACTTTTGAGGGGACCCACAGTCACTGTTTCCTCTGCACCGTCTTCAGCCGCGAAGTCGTGAGCCATGCCGTGCAGCGCTCGTGGAAGTCCGTAGTATACCTAGAGGCTGTAGGGGTCAGTTTCAGCGGGTTGGGTCTTCTCCAACGTCTTGTCCGCCTCGCCTTCACCATCAACGTCGATGCAATCCACAACCATATTCTCTGCGTCATCATCCTCCCAGCTTGAAACTACTGATTTGTCGCCGTCCACAAACATATCCTCGGACTCTGAGTCCTCTGGATCGAAATTGAGTTGCTGAACAGGCTTCTTCTCGAATCAGGCCATATAGGGGTTCGCTCGCTTGGACAGCCGGGCTTGTTGCTTTTCGAATGAAAACGCCAGCGAGCTTTTCATGAGTCCATCCGGCCCGTGGTATGCAATGCCCTTAGAAAACGAAAGGTATAAAAGAGTAACGGTAAGTATAAAAAAACAATGAATAGAATATAGGTACCCTAACACCAATGCAGCGTCAGCTTCAAAGCTAAGGCAGGGTAGAAGCGAGCCGATGAAGTTGAAAAGCCATTCCGTGGACCTTCTCGACACCAAGGCGCCTAAGAACTCCGCGAGTTCCAGGCTTCCCACACTCATATCTCCAGTCGCTTCGACAGTGCGCCTACCACGGCCCAAACCGCCTCCTCAGAACGCGCTTCTCCACCAAATTCCCATGATCGCTCACCAGCGCATTCACGAGTTTCTTGATATCCCCCACGACAAGGGTGCTCGCTTGACGTTTCTTCCGCAGACCCTCGACGGCAGTCTTAAATGCCTCGCGTTCTGTGCTGACAGTCTTCGACTTATCCTCCGGCGCCGAATACACCAACTTCTCCCCATCCATAAAGATCAAATCCTCATCCGCTACCCCTTCCTTAAAATTAAACCAATACTCCGCCTACCTCTCATACATTATCTCCACCCCTGCTTGCTTAGGCAGATCGCTCCGCCTATCCGTCCACGCCTCCCCGCGTAGGATGAAGCTCATCTGATTGAGGCAACCCGCGAACGGGCGAATCCACTCCAGCCACATCCTCACAACCTCAATACTGTCGTCGGACGCGAGGCCGAGCGTGAATTCAGTCTGGGAGACCCAGATAGGGAAGTACTCCGTGCGGGCTTGCTCGCAGACCTGTAGCAGGGCTGGGGGCTTGGGGAGGAGGGGCTTGTAGCCGGCGTGCCAGTCGGCGGAGATGCGGGAGCGGCACATGGCGACGGTGACGGTGTTTTCGGTGGCGGCGAGGTGGGTGTAGATTTGATTGCGGAGTTCGGCGGGGAGGGCGAAGAAGGGGAAGGGCTTGGGGGCCGCGACTATTGAGTCTGTTTCTATGTCTGAGGCAAGCGAGCCTTCATGTGTCTCGGTTTCTGCTTCTTTTGGGTTGATGGCGAGCTGCTGGGATCTGAATGCGTCTAAGGCCTGCTCGAGATGCTCCTGGGATCGGAGAGGGTAGCGGGCCTGGCGGGAAGCCTTGGTGGAAGTGGTTGCACGTAGTCGAGGCGATCGTCGCCGGAGATGTATTTGATCAAGGCGCTCCTTCCGCAGAGCTCTCATGACGCTGTAAATCATTTGGTGCTCTTGAAACTCGTTGATACTAAAATGACCGCCCCAGAACAATACCAATTCGTGTGTGTTACTGTAAAAGTGTGAGGCTGCGAGGCTTGAGAAAAGACGGGGTAAATCTTAAGGCTCATCTCACAGGAAGCTGCAAAGCGTTATGAGGGCAGGAGCGGACCTGATTCCTACCGCGGAATGCATAAGTATATGAGCGCCCATTGTTGATGGGGTTTGCGGATGAGATTGTTTTGCAACGACACGCCATCGCTTTGCAATATTATAAAGGAGATGTCTTTGTATTCTGCGTCGCTGTGACAAAGCAGCATAACAGCAAGCTCCGAACAAGCTCTGGAAGTTGCTAGAAAGACCTCAGTGTATCGTCCGGGTTTGCTTTGATAGGGATAAAGGTATGACGTATTCTGTAGTTAAAGTAGTAAAAACTCCTGAGTCTTGGACGTATATTCGATCATCTCCATTGCCTCGCCGTCCATGATGCCATAGATGAAGCACTCCCCTTTCAACTCCCAGTAATCCTTCACCGGCTCCAAGATAACCGGGACGCTACACCCATGCAAAGCGCAAATCTTGTAGGCCGGCTTAGCTTCAGCCGGGCCAAGACCAAACAGCTTACGACCCTTGACGTCTGTAGTAGTGAAGAGAGTACGGTTCCAGATGACGCTTCGCACGCGCCGGATAAACTGCAGCGCCATGGATGAGTGCTGCCGGTCGCGAATTAGGCTCTCGTGATGTCGTTGCCATAGAATTCTTGGAACCAGTGCAAACAAGCTTGGTGATACCACAGCGGTGCCAATGTGCCATCTGGACCACGATCCGCCACGAGCGTGCGCCATAGGTGATCGGGTACAAAGCTGTCGCTAAGTTCGTCCTCCGGCCCCTTGAACATCTCGATTCATTCTATAGGAAGTGTGCCGTCCTGCGAGCGGCCGCCGAGAGCTTGAATCTCGCCTACCACAAAACCGTTGACCGTCATTGAGCGGTTGAGCTCTCGCTTGCCGCTCTTGGATAGTTTTCCGAAAATGGGGGTTGCGATAGAACCACCTGCTGCAGCATAGAAGGGCCAATTGGCATGGCCGATGAAGAGGTCTCCGCTCTTGCGACCTGTCTTGCTGTCCTCGCCAAAGGGGAGATGGTTGACCTGGCAGATCCAAGATGGCAGCTTCTCTGCCCTGGGCCATGTGCCGTACTCGGAATGGAATCTTGAGCCGGCCTTGGTTTTAGGCGCCCAAGGTCGACAAATGATGTCGAGGGACTTTGAAGCCTGTGTGCAGTCCATGACGAACTGCTAGAATACTTCGAGCGGGCTATCACTTGCTTCATACGTCCAAAGCTGGCGGTCGGTAGCTAAGGGTAGCAGTGCGTAGATAACAGCTATAGGATGCCATGACTGAAGTGCCGGCAGCCGCGAGACCAACTCCTCAAGATTGCAAGTGGCGAGGCTCGACCCGTCACCTTGTCGTCGGAAGTACTCGCGCGACGCCTCCACAATGGAGTAGGCTGCCAGACTTCGAGGATCCACCAAGCTGTCTAGCTTGCTACTTTGGCTAGTTACTGGTTAGCGTTGAAGGCGGTCTGACCGAAGAGATTGCACTGGGGATCTTTACTCTGAAGGTACAGCAGCTCTTACTAGAAGACGAACATCATCGTAGCGAGAGCCTAGGATGATTACGGCGTCGGTAAACTCGCCCCAGTCAATGAGAGCGCCCCCGCAGTATAGCACTGCGTGCTTGGCAAGCATCAATTCTAGAAACACCCAGCGGCGGCTAAAGTATGGCGGTTTCATAAGGTTAATCAGTGCTTGCCACTTGACGGGTATGCTTTCTTCCTTGACGAGCAAGTCGATTAACGTTAGGTCGAGGAGGTCTGGAATGAAATCGATAGCTGTGTAGCTGTCGTCACTGGCCTCTCCAAGTTTAGACGCGCGTTGGAAGATGCCGGGTATCAGCTCTCCTTGGTCCTGTGGCTCTTTCTCATCAACCCAGTTGATACAAAGCTGGTCACCCACACGACAATGGTATCGCCGGGTCGTCGGAGCTGCCTCAGAGCCTGTTGAAGAGTTGGATGAACCGCCAGCGAAGTTCTGCGATTGCCTTCTGTAACGAGAATCTCATTGTTCCATTCTGGGTCGGGAAGCAATGAGGTCTTTCGAGGAGAATCTGGAAATGCTTCCTCTAGGCGCCAGCTAAGGGCCGTGTACTCATTCTCTGTGTCTCGACGCAGGACTCGATTCTCAATAAAGCAGTTCAACTGCTCTTCTAAGTTGTATGCAGGGTAGATACCTAGCAGCCGTTTTGTGTTTCTTGAAGCTGTGAGTAGCGATACACGTCCAAAGGCGGACTTAGGGGTGGGGTATCCTGCCATGTTCTATTCAGGAATTAATCACGTGATAGACCAACGCCCAGTCCCAGATTGTATTGGGTTGGATCGAAATATGTACCCTTGCTGAAGTTGGAGCAGTTTTCGGCGTTCGAAGGCGCGATCCGATGGAGATAGTGATTGTGTTGCTCGCGCACTTTTGCGCAGGCCTATCGACGACCTAAAACGAAGTTAAAGTTGGCACTATTGAAGGCAGTGGCTCCCCCATTGGCGGGAATATGGCCTACCTTGGAGTTCGAGGTGGTGTCGATTTAGGGGTTGGTGCAGGTGGAGGATTGCGAGCCCCGTTTCTCACAGGTGTCTGGGGCACCGACTGAGGTGATGGCTCCGCCTTGCGCTCTACCGCTGCGATCGGGACAACTTTTGGGCTTCCATGGTCGCCTGGCACGGGCAAGACTCTCAAGGTGATGGCTCTTTTCGGGTCGTTGAAAAAGGGAAAGTAATCAGGCGTCACGCGCCTATCGGTGCCCCTTTCACCGAGCGCATTTGAACTGTTCAGTATGTCCGAAATCATCGTTTTGAGGTAGCTGATGTCGACGGCTTCCTGGTTCTCTCGCATTTGTTTGAGGGCCTTGGTTAGAAAGGTTGTGAAGCTGTCACTGCCGCGCATGGGAGCCACGCTGTGGAAGCCCGTCACGACGAGCGCTACGACGGTGCTAGAACTCTGCTCACGATGCACTGATGCACCGGCGTAACAGCAGCCCAGCATAAATATGACAGGCGAGTCACATTTGTGTAAGAACAGTGCTTGCTGAGCGCTCCAATTGACTTGCGGGATCCCTCGGAGGTTCTTGGACGACATTGGCGCATCATTACGAGGAGTAGCTGTCGTCAGTCTGCTGCAATGAAGCTAAGATGGGCTCTGGGTCATGCTTACCGAAGCCAGACGAGCTGGTTATCCTCGTTCTTCTCGCCGTGCCGGCCATAATACACAACCAGCAGCGTCTCTCGATCATCGTGCCTCAGGAATTCATGCAGTCGTTGGAAAACAGCTCGAAAAGGCTTCGTGGAGTCGATCTTGAATTTCTGCACGCCAAAGTTAAATCCCTCTAGCTCATCGCCGAGCTTGTCTCGCTGAGTCTTGAACCTCTCCAGTGTTTTGTCCCCGGGTTTCCAGCAGATCATCAAGGCCCCAGCCTTGGTGTAAGACCCCGCCGCATCATTGGTCTCTTGGCTCATTCCAGCTCACAACGTATGTAAATCCCGAGTTCGAAACGGTGCGATGTCACCAGTGTTCGGATAGAGACGAAGGTCCAGCAATATTCCATACATCTGACCAGTAATGTCGAGACGCGGGGCTCTCGACCAGAGCCGCATGCCCAGAGTACAATATCAACATGGGGAGGCGAACTGGCGAGGCATCTTCACAGACATGGCCAGGATGCCGCCCACCCTGCAGCGCCAATAATGCATGGGGCTGATCGATGTCCAGTAAGGTGACCTGGCCTCAGCCACAATGTTCTGACAGCAGCTGAACGACTAATTTGTGTACGAACGGCCCATTCTGTCTGGATATGTTACAACCGGAGAGGTCGATATGCCTCGCGAGGCTGAGCCATCCGCAAGTACGCCATCAGAATGGGGCTCCGCGATCAGTACCGCAACGCGATGAAAATGCACGATCTCGGCTACGCCCTCTACGAGCCCGAGCCGTTCGATCGCCTGCGCCCGGGAACGTTGGGCTACTTCGACGCACTGTCGATGGCACCCGGTATTAGATATCACCAACGCGGCTGAGGCTGCGGCCCTCGACTGCAAACCTTTCGTAGCGCCACGACTTCGATCGCCCGACGTGGCGCACTGGGACCCTCGCCCAAGCAGTGCCGTCGCGGAGAAAAGCACGAATCTCAGCGCTAGCGTCGACGGGTCAAGTTTCGGGTTACCGGCATCCGTTGGTGTCGTGACCGAGTATAGCACTAAGGCCGACTTTGGGGCGGTGCTCATGTGCGACGGTGACGTTATCGTTCAGGGCTATGACGTCCGCAAACCATTCGAGCGATGGGTGCGTGAGAACAAGGAGGCTCTTGCAAAGGTGGACGAGCTGCGGGAGCACGGCATTGTCATTTCGACATGGACCTACTTGTCAGAGAGCGTCCACCTCAACGTATGGCAGAACTCGGAAAACACGGTAAGAGTTGGCTGCGAGGCTGGCGCCGCAGGCATTGCCAAGGCAGATGCTGGAGCGTTATGGGTGCGAGGACGTTCTGGTAGTGCTTGAACCGACTGAACGACGGCAAACGCGTTGTCTTCTTCACCGACGTCAAGTGCGTGTATCGCTGGCTCGGGCGCATGTCGACGAAGCCGGAATCGGAGTGGCGTGGTGGTGAGAAGTTCCTGCTCTGGGACCCCGAAAGCCAGGACGCGTATGAAGGTGAAGTAGACTTGTTTGGTCGGGACTTTGCCGATAGTGAGAATGAGAGCGATGATGATGATGAAGATGATGAAGACACTTAACGTGACTGGCAACGTTTCAAAGAGAAAGAAACTACTATGGGGAATAAACAGATCAAATTCCAGAGTTCGAGTGGGGAATTGTCTTGGGGAAGCCTGGAGTCCCTTGTTGGCACTTTCAGTTTTGAGAGAGGCGTAGCTAGCCCATAGAGCCAAGAAGTGACGAGAGACGCGATGTTCTTCCGGGTCTATGATGTTCGATTCGACGGTAGTCTGGGGCGCTAATGGGATTGAGGTGGGGATGTTGAGATCAATCGTTGGAGGCGTAGCTGGCTACTTGGGGACCTGTATCGCAGATGTCGGAAGCACGTCGTAGAAGAAGCGACTTGAATGTTTCAACTAGGGCCAACAGCTTCTTGGAGAAGGAAGTTGTAACATGGAGTCCTTGAATAGCTCGAGTCAATATAAGCTTGTGCTTCCACGGTAGAGGTAATAGTAGCCTTCGTACACCAGCTCAGGATCGGCACCTGCGAATGCAACAAGGCATTGCCACGATTGCAGCATCCTCTCAGCGAAGCTTTGCATATCATGGTCCAAATAAAGGCATTTCTCTATAATATCTGCGGTGGTGGTGAAAAACCCTGAATCGACATCCCGCATGAGGTCGACCCAGCGAATCATAATGTCGAGAAGCCCGTGCTCTGGCCTGCCCGGATTGTGAAGGTCTGGCATATACTGCCTCCAGCTGATGAAATCACCCGGTATCGGATTGTTCTGAAGGAAAGCGTTTACCACAACGTTGAGGCTCAGACTGTGAAATAAGCGTCTCCCGAGATCCGTCTTGAACTGCTCCTTAGATCAGAGCTTGGCTAGCTCGACAGCTCCATTCAAGTGCTTCATTAGTATCTCCAGCGATTGTTGACTTGGCGATATGATGATTTCGAACATGCCTAAAAGCATGACTGAAACGAGCGTTGAGTCCTTTTTAGCAGTATCCGGAGATGCCAAAGCCAAATTGACCGCTCGAATCGCGGATGAATACTTCATGCGAGCTTTGTGGACTAGTACTGGGACGTTATTGACGGCAGCAAAACCCGCTAAGCCAACAGCCACTATGCTTAAGCTGAAATTCTTATCGAGTCCTGGCTGCTGATAGAAGTCCGGGAGGTAGTCGAATTGATACTGGGTCGCGTCACGTCCGACATAGTTGGTCATAAAAAGGTTTAGCGCCAGCTGGTCCAATGATTGAGAAAGATGATAAGGAATTTGCGTGAATGTTTCGAAAGCATCGGGATAGCTCCACTCCTTCAATCGGAAAAAGGAGCGTGACATCAACCCATTTGCAGTGATTGCACTCTCTGTCGGAGACGAGCGGATAATGGTAACATTTAGTGGGCTCGCCTTCCGCACCTTTTCAGCGACCTGAGAACTCTGATCTACAAAGCAGAGATCTAATTGGTTTCGGTACCCAGGGCATGGTCTTTTTTGAGACACGAACTGACCGCATTCTGGGACAGCTTGGTCCCACTGGTAAGGCTTAACAATGTAGTAGACGGACTATTTCAAGGTGCAGATACCTTTTTCTTCCTATTCCTACAAATAGCGCAGCCCTTTGAAGGCTTACCACGATACACCATCTCCAACTCGGACGACTAGAGACAATCTCGGGAGCAGCGGAGGTCGACCGCTAGCCTGACCTATTGCTGGCTTGCATAGATGAGGAATGTATTGCGAAGCCACTGCGAAGTCCATTCCGCAAACGACTAAAGGAGCGAAGATGGTGGTTCGTGTTGGAACGGAAGACCCTGCATGGCTGATGGCTAATGCCTACTTCACGCTATCCCCGATACAGCAAGCTGTGCGTGATTGGTTGGATCGACAGTCAGCGTACCACTTGAATATCTCAATTGAAGAATATACATATAGGTCGAAACATATGCCTTTAGACTTCTCAAAGCAATCCACGTTCTTCTTGACATCGAGAACTTATCTCATCTAAATCCATTACGATTGAACCTCTCAAGCTTCAGAACAATCCTCAACACTCGCGTTCCTTCGACCACCACCATCAATCAAACATCCACAACGACATCATAGACGCACCTTCCATACCTTGAATCTACTCCAAGCCCCTCCCACCTCAATCATCCAAAATGTGCATCACGTACCTCCTCGCCCGGAAGTCCAAATCCAGCAAAGCGGCCGAAGCCGAGCAAAACCAGCCGCACGATGCCCTGTCCTACGGCAAAGACCCCAACGGGCAGCAGATGAATCAACAAGGGCCAGGAAACACTGTGCAATATCCTGCAGCCACTGCACAAGAAGGAGCCAGGTGAAGTTCCAGATGAAGATGAAACGGCTCAAGGGCCGCCGGGGGCAGCGAAAGACCCATATGTGTGAGCGTGGGGAGTTCGACGGGTACAGGGTTCGAGATTGTGGGTTGAGAAGACGATTGAAAGGTTGGTGGGAGAAGCTGGAGCGAGAAAGTTTAATGGATAGAGGGGGATGGAAGTTCCTGGTTGAGCGCGGAATGTATTTATGTAAGATAGCCTGCACAAAGAAACGAAGGCTTGAAAGTATGACGATGCTTTTCGAGTAGTTTACCTCGTAACTAAAGGCGCCAGGGTGTATGATCCCACATAATGTCGATTCGTTATATCCCTTAGGGGCCGTTAGGTGCATCTACCTCTTTTAGGCTTCCAGAATATCTCAACCCCCAAAATCAGCCCCCCATCGGAATGACCCACATGCAGGCAGTGATGTCTTGCAGCACTTACCTACCTCCTTTGCCTACCTTCCACCCATCCACCACCCTGGTTCCCACGCCCGTCAGCAATCTCACGATCGATGCGTCTCATCACCTACCCTCCACTATGTTCTCAAACTATCCAATCCACCCTCTCCTTCCCATCCTTCTCACAACACCATCCCCCACAAATCCTCGGAACCGCCCTCATCATCCCAAAGCAACAAACCAGGCACCCCCGTTCCCCTTCCTTCCATCCCTCCTCATTGGTCCGCAGGCATCGGACAAGAGCGATCGGTTAAATGCCTGTCACAGGAACGAGGGAGAACAGTTGACTCTGTGATATCTATCATCCAATAACGACATTATGGTCCTAGGAGCAATGATGATGGAGGGCTAGACGATTTTATTGAAACAAAGAGAGAACATTGGACTCCGTGAGGGACCAAGAGGGCGTCTTGTGTGGGTCGGCCTCGCTCAGCTGTATGTGTATCTTCGATACAGGCTGACACGTGAAGAGAGGATCAAGGTGGAATAAGCAAGCGTCGAACGGGGCCAAGGCCCAGTAGTATTGGAGGCGTTCACAAAGTTCGTTAAGTATTTCTGCCGTTACGTTAAATGTATCGTAAGGTACGGATCAGTGAGAAACTAAGTGTGTACAAAGGAAAAGCTGGGGAGCGGTCCTGCTCAAGTATTCTTCCGCCCCTCATACAATTTTTTTCCCACACACTAAATCCCCAGGACAATCACAAACAATCAAGGACACACCGCTAAGGAGATGGCGAAGGACCCCGCAAGCTGTGTAGAAGATCGGTGGAAGAGGAGTCACGTGATGAATAGACACGTGATAGGATTCAATGAACCTGCAATTTAGAGATCTGGTAGACGTTAGCCCTGCAAGGTAGAGCTAGACTAGAAAGACAAACGTGACGAGCAATAATTCTTCTTAACAGAGGTAGTGCCGCTCATCACATATGCTCGTAGGTTGGGGCATCCTGTAGTGGAGCATTTATCTATTATTGATTTAGTGAAGTAGTCATGTATGCAGGGCGGCACACAGTACTCACGGTCCCTGCAGTATTCGCTTGAAGTAATTGTATCTTCAATTCTCTGTTTCAGACAGCCGTAGTCTTGACAGACATCTATGTTGTCCTTAATTAGCTGTAAAGTGGCGACTGGATACATTCCTTTAGGCTCACGCTCTGAACAGTAAGGCGACGGCTGAGCAGCTGCATAATCACATTCTTGAAACGTGCATGCGCAAATAGCTGATTTTGTTAATATCGCAATCAGACCGGACGTGGATGCGAAAACACTTACGCGCCATTTATCAAGTACTATACCCGGGTTTTGCAGGCTAATACCACAGCAAGCAACATAAAAAATGATGCTTCACAGCAAGCAAGACCAGTGTACACAGTAGAAGCCGACAAAGGAGGATATTCAATAGACTAACCGCTACTCCTCAGCCTGTTCGGGGGCCCGCTGGTTTATCCTACAGTGAGTCGGACTGCCACCTCTCCGGTTAGCCCTCTTTACACGTCCGAAGGGTGATCCGTACGTGGCTTTTGGTGTAACATTATAAATCTCTACGCCTATTGGCGCAAGTCAATTTTCAAGGGATCGAAATCTCTGTTACCCAGCCAAGGTGACCGTCGAGAGTGCCAACAGTCTGGAGTGTGGGCTAGAGTGGCCCGGATCAGGGCTATTCAGAGCCGCCAGCCTTGTCGCCCAGCATTGTCGCACATGAAAAATCGTAATAGGCCAGCGTCAGAAAAGTCATGATGTTGTGTCGAGGCAATTACGGGCGTTCTCATCTAAAGTTTGAATCCAGCTCTTGAGTGCTTCAAGTTTCATGGAGACCTTTGAGACAACAAAACAAGCTCGTTGTGCAAAGAAATGGACAAACTTTCGACACTTCCTTGTTCATCCTCATCCCATCACCTGTAACGCTCTCCTTTCGTATCCGGTTCTTCATGGCTATAAAACGCATGTAGTGGCGCTACTCGGTGTGCCTGATGCTGCATTAAGACCCGCAACTATGCTGCTGGCCGATCCCGACATGCGCGATTTCTGATTCGCGATGACCATCAGGCTCCCATGAGGTGTTTGCTGCCTGGCGAAGACGGGCGTCCTCCATCAGGCATCCTCCAATACGAGATCACGAGGCAGAACTAGGGTTGTTTCTAGATCGAAAGGCTGGCGCATTATTTGTTCTAGGACTGGGGGCCAGGACATGGTGCATTGGACTATCGTTTCTAGTCTCGTGTTCGGAATCGCCTTGGAATGTTCTGAAGCACATCACCGGAAAGCTTATTGCCGAGTTGATTCTCGTTTCTGATCGACAGGCCGATGAAGTAATTCCCGTTGGATGGGAAGAAACGGAGAAGAAACTTGGAACAGCCGCATCAGACTGGAAAGGAACTTGGAACGGTCGCATCAGGCTGAAAGGAATTAGAACAGTCCGAACAGGCCGGATTGGGATGACAACATGGAACGGCAAGAAGCAATATCGTCTCTAGATACGAAGGTTAGCGCAGGCAACGGAAATAATGGGGACGGCGGTCAGTCGTGAGTAGCAGCAGGTTTAGAAACTGCTGTAGCCTCGCCGCTGTGTGGCCGCGGTTTTATCTGGGCGGTAATGAGGAACAGGCTGCCTCGACTGCGCCTCGCCACCGAGTATCGCAGGGAGCATGTCATGGGGCTGCAGTGGTGGTGAGAGTTGCGAACGACGATGCGACGTCTGCGCCTCACTTACGCCCCATTCCGCCCCATGCATTGCTGCTGCCTTCGGGAAGAGGCCTATCAAATCGCTGAGTGGCGCGAGGTTGGGGCCGACTTCACCCCTCAACACCTTGTAAGGCATCCTCAGCCTTTCCAAAGTTGCAAAGCCCCAGCTGAGCGCGACGGGGAACCTCAGTCTTAAGTCGCCTGTCCGCTGCCTCTGGCAACGGAACTTGATCGCTTCTTACGCACCTCCTTACGTCCTTATATGCGCACTCGCACCATGGCGATCCAAGGCCAGCGACCGCAGCACTCGACGAGCATATACGTGACGTTTAAGGTCTTCCAACTCATCAATCAGCTTCGTCGTCGCCTCAAGCCGCGTGTCCAGCCAAGCTCGGCCGAGACGCTCTCAGAGCTTGTCGGCGCCAAGCGTGCCGGCCTCAGGGCCAGTGTCGAGGACGTAACCTTCAGCAGACTCGAGAGGAGCCTTCCCCGCCAGGCGGAGCATCGCCATCGAGACCGTGTCGCAAAGCCGCTGAAGAGGGGCAGCCGCTTGAAACCTTTGCCTCTCGGAAAGCACGCATCCGGCGGTGCTAGCACTCATGAAGAAGAAGTCCAACGGTATGTTGTCTGGGCTTCGTTTGGTTTCATGTGTGAATGGTGTTCTAATGCTGACCCCTGCGTCACAGCATGCTGAGGGACCTCGACGGCAACTTTGAGGGCCCGAATAGCGCATTGCAGCTCAGCCGGATCGCGGCAAACGAGAAGCAGTTCCTCAATCGAAACACGGAGCCAAACTTGGACACGCTCTCGCTCGAGGTTCTGATATGTCGCCTGGCCGAGGTTCACGATGCCATTGAGATCCTGAACCTAGCGCGCGCGCAGTACGACGACAGGTGGCTCATCTGCCAGGGCAACGAGATCGGGCTGGCCATCGATGAGGTCTTCATCGCCAACTACGAGCACCTGCTGCTCAGCTTGCGCGGCCAGCTGATGCAGGCCATTGTGCGCAAGGCACTCGAGCGCGCAAAGGGCGCGAGCCACGACGAGTACGGCAAGAAGGAGAGACGGCTGCTCTCGTGGTTCAGCGAGTTCCCCAATTGCCACCGGCCAATGACCACGACGTGGCCATGGTCAATCAAGCCCTCGCTCGCAGTCCTTTGGGGCGTGTGCTGGATGTTCTACTACTCCGACGGGACCCAGCCAAACCAGATCGCCAGCAGCGGTGCCCTGGAAGACTTGGTAGACAACGTGGGTGTGTCGCAGGAGTACTTCCTCAACGACAACGAGTTCATTGGGTGGAGCACGAGGCCGCCGCAGCCAGATGAGTGTGAGTGGTGAATTTCCTACCGTTGTCGCTGCTGTGTCCATCTACGGGCGTGTGGACTGCCCTCCTGCTGTGTCCTTGTTTCATGCGGTGGCTCCGGCTAATCAGATGCCAAAGCAGATCTCCATTTCGGACGGCAGATGGTCGACGTGGGGGGCGGAGGCAGAGGCGGTCGCGGAAGTGTCGGAGACACCAGGATGCCCGACCATCGCGATTTGTCACGTCACGTGCGCCGGCCCTCGCACCTCGCCGCACAGCCACAATATGCAAACCCCTCGCCCGGTACGTTTCTCCTCAGCTTGTGACTCACCCACAGGCCCCATACGTGGCCCTGTCGCCGAAGCAGCACACCTGCACTCTTCGAGGTTTCAGCCTTCTGGCCCGCCGCTGACAGCCAGGCAGATCCAATCGGCACCGCAGGCTTCCTCGCCCACTACGCGGGCTCCACCAGGCAGTCCCAGCAGTTCCAAGCGTCGCCCGCTGCCCACTATAATAGTACTTACGCGTTGACGTCCCACGCGTCGCCGACGACTCCAGCCCAAGCCTTCCCGTGGCCTGGAAACTCAGGCATTGCCACCGACAGCTTCCTTGGCTCGCACCTTGGGCCGCCCGATGTCGATGCGTTTTCAAACTGGCCTTTCGCACAGCCCAACGCAACGACGCAGCACTCGCCCGTCTCCCCCGAGTTGCCACGCCAGAGTCTTGACGGCAGTCATCTGACTCCCACCATAAGACTCACCGAGCCGAACGGCGGCCAGGCACCGGATGCTCGACGGCTAGCTGCGCCTCAAGATTTGTACACAGCTTCAAGTATATATGACGCTGGCACGCCTCAGGCGCCCCTTCCCCAGCAACGTCAAAGTCGCCAGGACATCAGTGTCCATACCAATTTCCAGAACTACAACATCAACAACAGTATGGGCCACATCCCCCAAGAACGGTCTCCACATAACATGACCCCCAATACGCCAAATAACGCCAGTATTCTCAGTCCAGTCAGTATGGCCGGAGAGCGATCGCCCGTTTCCTACCACTCTCGAAGACCGTCAAACGCCCAATCGCATGCGAGCTCGCATAGTCGGCGGGCAGAGTCTGAAGAGGGCTCGCAATCCCCAGATGCCGCCGAATCGGCAGTCTCTCCCCGCCGCGCCGGTCATGCTTTCAAGCGCACTGAGGAACCTCCCCGGAACACCGCCAACAAGATGATCTGCCTCCACAGCGACTGTGTTGACCAGAATATGACCTTTGAGCGTAAATGCGAATGGAGGTTTGTACCACGTCTCTCATCACCCCTCCCTGGGCATGACTAACATGACACCCTTCTAGTAAACACATGGACAAGCACGACCGCCCCTACAAGTGCTCCGTTGCCGGCTGCGAGAAGCTGCAGGGCTTCACCTACAGCGGCGGACTACTCCGCCACGAGCGCGAAGTCCACAAGATGCACGGTGGCACCAAGAAAGCCCTCTTCTGCCCCTTTCCGGACTGCAAGCGCTCCTCAGGTCAAGGCTTCACGCGGAAGGAGAACCTCGCTGAGCACAAACGCCGCGTGCACCGCCTCATGTCGGGGTCGTCGGATCTCGGGCCCGCATTGAAAGCTGACGTGGGCGAGCGCGAGAACGTCGAGAGCCCTGAGGAGCTCCGCGAGGAGGAAACGCAGCTCGAAAGTGACCTCTACGTCTCACGGAAACGGAAGCACTCGGAAGTCGTGCCCGCGGACGTTGACGATGCTGCGGATCTGAATGCGGAGGTCAAGCGGCTGAGGAAGGAAAACGAGGACTTTAAGCGCGAGATACAGCAGCTCGAGGAGTCGGTGAGACATCTGCAGCAGCGACAACGGTAACACTTGCATTTACGTCAACCCAAACTCATAATGTCGATATTTCTTTTGTCATTCACGACTTGAGAGGCCTCTCAATTTGCGGGGGTGCATTGCACGGCGTTTTTGGCATCTGGAGGGCTCCCTGTGCCCATGCCACGGTTTAATGATCAGGATGGGATCGGTTGTTCTATATCTACACACTCTACACTACTACGAACCTCTCGACACTCTTCGCTCGCTGCGTGTATGCTGCAAAGAGCTTGCGGGCGAGCGCACCTTATACGTCCATGTCTTCGGTATTGCTCAAAGAAGGAGGAGGAAGGGTTTATCAAATCAATCAATAAATATCACATCGATCCCTACAATAGCGAAACAGTTAAAGTGAGGAAGAATGGCGTGGTGAACCACTACCCTTGAACTGCCCTGCTGCTCAACCCTTGAAAACCCAAAACACGTCGTTTCGCCGTGACAATTCCCTCCCGCCCTCCCGCGTGCTCGTGATGATGGGGTGAGGTCGTCGACGAGAATTCGCGGCCTGACAAATCGAGGCATTTTTCCCGCCTAACTAACTAGCTGCCTGATTTTTCCAAATTGCGGCCTGAGACGAAATGTACAGTACGCGCGTGGGGCCGGATGGCTGCCTAACCCTCGCCACCCGCCACCGTTGGGACGGCTGACTCTTCCATAACTATTGTATATCACATTTTCATGAATGTTTCGCGCCCTTGACATCGACGCAACCTGTTCTCGTTTGCCCGCGCCTCGTCGTCAGTACCCACCCTACCCGCCCGCCCGTCCTCCGCTCGCCCTCCGCTCGCCGCTGCGTCGTTGACTCATACATGCCCAGCACCCAGCGGTCACAGTGGCGGGGCCGCGTGTGTGCCATGTGACAGCGCGCCCTAGCGCGTGCGCGGGGGGGGCAATGCCGTGCCGATACCGATGCGGGATTTCTGCTTCGGTGACACGGGTGGAGAGGGTGGTGGGAAGGGAAGGTGACGGTGACGGTGACGGTGACGGTGACGAGTGGAGGTGTGGCGGTGCGGTGCGGTGCGCGGATGCCTGCGGAGGGACGGAATGAGGGGGTGCCTAGGTTGCCGCTTTGTGATGTTCAGGGCGGTTTGGAGGGGTGGGGCGGGGAGGGGAGGGCGGAGGGCGGATTGGATGGGTTGAGAGCATGGTGGAGGGTCGATGATGGGAGGTTCTGTGTTGGGGACTTGAAAAGGGGGGGTTCAATTGGTGGGTTTGAGAGCAGAGGTGGCGAGGGGGGGAAGTTGCTGCAAGACATGATTGCCTGCAGGTGGGTCGTTTTAAATGGGGGCTGATGGGTCTGAGGTGTTCTGGAAGCCTGAAAGAGGTGGATGCACTAGAGGGCTGGCTCGCCTAAGGACTCCAGGGGTCTAATTCACACCTCACTGTTCTTTGCATCCTATGTTCATTCATTTGGTATACCCCAGGGTGTCTGCCAGCGCGTACAAAGACGTCCAAGCGGTCAGCAATACCCTCTGATTTACAGCTTCTTGTAGATAGCATCAACCTCAACAATATCAAATCCAAGAGTCTAATTCACACTGTATCGTTCCTTACATTCTTTATTCTTTTACTTGATATAACCCAGGGGCGTCCGAAAGCGTCTACCAAGACCCCAAGCGGTCGATAATATCCTCCTAATTCACGCAGAGCGTAAATAGCATCAACCTCATCAATATTAAATCCAAGAGTCTGATTCATACTCTATCGTTCTTTACGTCCTTACTTCGCTCACTTGATACACCCCAGAGGCGTCACACAGTCTTTAGCGATACCCCAGCAGCCTAACACCATCCTCCTAATTCTCAAACAGCGTCAATTTCCACAGCTTTCGTCACGTCAAATCAGTACGGTCAATTCACAGCTCGCCGCTCTTTACATCCTACGACCACTTCCTCTCAATAGCCTAGGGGTGTCTCAAGCCATCTACCAAAGCCCCAGCGACCTATCACCACCTTCACAGTTTCCCAGCGTCACAAAAACAGCATAACTTCCAATGATTATCAAACCCATGAACTCCAAATCACATTGCTACCATCAACAGTCTTGCTCGCTACTATGCCACCACAAAGCCACCTCAACACACCGCCATCCATCATGGTCAAAACCTTCCAGAACCACTGCCGAAATCAAGCCTCCTCCACCTGCACCGCCGGCACACCCCCCGCCCCCGCGCCCATCCCGCCCACCGCCGCGCCCGCCGTCGCCTCCCTGAAGCCCTCATGCGCGCTATGCGCCTTGTAGTACACCGCATCCGGGCCCTTCGGCATCAGCGCATCCGTAATATTCGCATCCACCACCTCGCGGATCTTCGCAATGCCCGCCGCGTGCTCAGCATCGCGGTTCCAGACGCAGATCTGGTGGTGCGTCCACTTGACGGTGAGGGAGACGCCGCAGATATCATCCAAGAACGCTGCAATCATCCCATCAGCAACAAACACTCTCCGACAACCCTCAACCTGAGGAAGAGGTGGGGAAAAGGGGAATACACATACTCTTCCGATCCGTCGCCACGGCATTCTGCAGCTGCTCGCCGACCGCCAGCAAGCACAACTCCTTCCAAAACTCGGGCCCCTGCGCTTTCGGCACCTTGAACGTCCACGCGCCGCCGCGCAGGTTGCGCGCGTCTTCCCACAAAGGCTTGACGCCCTTGTGGAAGAGGTGGATGCTGTCCTTCTTCTCCAGCGCGGCCACGTTGAAGTTGTTCAGCACGCTCCAGCACTCCTTGACGTCGCTCATCTCGGCCAGGTGCACCAGGCGCGCCTCATAGGGGGTGGAGGACGCGGCCGTGGTGGGGTTGTGGGTGCCCGTGGGCTTGCGGTCCTGGCGGTCGTGGTAGAAGTCCCACGTGTGCACGAGGGGCGGGGGCCGCAGGGCACGCTGTAGGTTGAGGCGGGTTTCTTTGCCGCGTGCCGGGGACGAGGTGGCGGCCGCGTCGGATTCCGAGAGGGTGGGGAGGGAGGAGGTGGTCAGGGAGAGGCCGCGGTGCTGGGACATCTTGCGGGCGAGGGTGGTGAAGTGGGCGTATTGGGTGTTGTAGAGGTTGATGAGGGCTTGGGCGTTCTGGCTCAAGACGTGGATTTGGGACTGGTACAGCATCGTGTGAGCGTTGTGGGTAGGTATTGTGGAGAAAGTTGGAAGATGGTTGTGAAGAAGTTTGTGACGTTGTGCGTGAAGTGACAGAAAGAGATCTGTGAAGATGGACGAAGGAAATGATTGAAGAAGGAAAGAGAAGAGATGCGGAATAGATGTTATATACTCTGGGATCCCGGCTAGCAATGGTTCTATTGATGCTATTGTTCTCAATAGCACGATGGTGGCAATAGGAGGCGCTCGGGCCATCGCGGTGAAATTCTGGCCTAGTGACGCACACGTCGACCACTCGATCATCGTGAGCCGCAAACACGTCGTAGACCAATGTGCGTGTTCTATACATATGATCCAAGAGTGCAACGTGGTTTCCGAATTCCCGGCACTAAGCTGTGGCATGGGGCTCGGCGATGGGGATGCGAGCGGGAGCAAAACCGAAGTGAAGGTCGATCCTACATGGCCGTCCCAAGGCCTCCCGTAAGACTCGTCGGCGCTGCTGTGGTATGGGAGTCACCAGGGCGTAAATGCTGTTGTGATGCGCAGGCTCCATACGTATGACAACAGTGACGATGTTCAAGCCAGGGGCAGTTTTCTTGGCAATGCCACGACCGCCCCGGCAGTAGGATGCTTCGAGGAGCTTTACAGAAAAAAATATAACAGGAAGCCGAATACAGAACTCCTAGGTCGGTGATGTATACGCAGGGAGATATGCCACGGGGTGGAGCGTAGATTTACGACAGAAGCGCAACGTTAGAACCGGATGTAGGTTCACATACGCCAGCTTCGTGGTCGCAGAATGCCTGGTACGCGCCGTTTACATATCAAAGACGACAATATTTGAGATTCATCACGGAGATCCGTCGCAACTTAAAATCGCCGGAGCTCAGCTGGGTGGATGCAATGAGGTTTGCGGATCTGGAGGATCCCGGAGGACGGGCACGCGAAATGTGTCTTCCATCTCTTCCAAAGATGAGCCGGCATTTCAACGAAGTGGCCTAGAGTGGATGCGGGCTTCGATAGATATATCTCAATCCGAAGAACTCTTGACGATTGCGTAGCGACATCAGAAAGGAGTAGCTGTTCCACAAAGGCATTTGTCTTCGTCAACGTCCATGTAGCATGATCTGGCCGCGGTACTGCCTCATGCTCCAAGTCCAAGTAGTTGGAGCCCTGTCTTGGTGGTCTCCGGTCCTCGAGGGTGGAATCCGAGTCCGATGTATCCAATCCAAAGTTTGAAGTCCAAGAGGTCCATTTCCGTTCCCAACCCCTCGAATAAATGAGACAAAAAATGAATGTGACAAATGACAGAGGAAAAACAGTACTCCCCAAAGTAAAACCACAGCGCTTACCCAAAGCTTTTCCCAATATCAACTCCTTTTCAGCTCGTTGTCAGCAACTTGTTCGAAGCGCTCCCAATCCAGAAACGAAGCACGATGCAAGTGGTCAAAAGTGACACAGCGCAAAGAATAAAGAGGGTTGAAGAGAAAGTCGAGGTGCGGCTCTGTCCAGTGCATGAGACGGGAACGAGGTGATGTCGAGTCCTTTATGCCACCATTCGCCGCCGGGGTTTAGCGCCCGTTTCCGTTTCATGCTGGAGCTGGGGGCCGGGGCGTGTTTCATGCTTTGCCGTCACCTATCTGGAGGTGTAGGACATTTATCTCCCATTTCTTCTTTTTTCCTCCTATATAACTAGAGAATCTGGGACAGATCAATCGGGAGTACATTTTACATATAATTTCGAGATAGTTTAGCGGCTTGACTCGAAATAAAATTATACCACGGTCGACCTCACCCGCCGGCCCCCCTCCGCCCCCACAAATGCCAGCCCACCGCCCGCGCTTAGCCCATATCTCCAATCCATCCCATCGCCAGAATTCTTTCCTCTCCCATCGCCATTGAAACACCACCACTGCACCTCCACCCTACGCCTCCCACAACATCCATAGGATACCACACCATTGTCCCACAACACCTCCTCGCCACCCATACCCAAATACCAAAACCCAACGAACAATCCCAGCGAATCCCGCCACCCCAGTACCCTCCCCTCCATAACACCGTCCACCCCCTCCTCCACCATGTCCTCCCCCTCCAACGCCCC
>NW_022985447.1:1343522-1386792 GCF_010093595.1 Mytilinidion resinicola | reverse complement strand
GGGGGAGTATATTGAGATGGTGAGTGAGGATGGTCTTTTGGGGAGATGGGGTAGCAGCTAATTAATGTGTGGTGTAGGATCTTGGACTCGGTGTGCTGGAGGGGCGAGATCCGGATGCGGAGGAGGAGGAGAGTGGGAGTGATGAGGAGGGGGAGGGGATGGATATATTGGGCAAGCTGATGGGACAGGAGAGGGCGAAGGAGGGGGGTGGGATACAGGTTGTTGATGAGGCGTAGGAGAGTGGGAATGCTTTTTGCCAGGTTTGGCTGATGTGTACGATTTCATGGAGACAAAAGCTGTTATGCTCAAGGCGTGTAGACATAGTATTTCACACGTTCAAGATCCTTCTGGAGGGGTAATTTCCATAACGTATCGTCAATTTTAGCCACGTGTGGCCCATACCTCCTTCTCTCATTCGAAAAAGCCCCCTTCATATCACACGATCACTCCAATTCACTTCTTCCACATCACATCCGCCTCCCCACTGATCTCCGGCTCCTCAATCCCCTCCCTAATCTCCCTCTTCCTCTTCCAATCCTCCCCAAACCGCTCATCCCTCTCGCCCACCAACTTCTCGAACCCGCCCCCCTTCACTTGCTCCATCTGTCCCTCGGCCGTATAGCTCCCCATCAACTGCGGCGGGCCCAACGGCACTTTGTCCCCCCGGTCCGTCTGCCAGAGGTGGTAAACCTTGCCGTACAAATGCACAACCTGAAATAGTATTCAGCAACCAGTATCTCACGGTACGAAGACTCAGGAAGGTGGGAAAAGGAGAACAGGGTTCCAAACTTCCTCCATCTCAGCCGTCTCGGCGGTCTCCCACGCGACTTGAGGTACTAGCGGTGGTTTGGGCATGATGAGCATGCCGGATTTGACTTCGAAGACGTGGGAGTGCCACAACTTCTTTTCTTCTGCGTCTAGGGTCGCGAAGAGGCGGGGGGAGATCATGTACTCGATCCCAATCAACCGCGCGTTCTTCTCCGGCGAGTCATACAAAATGCACTGCCGCACGTCCTCGTTGAGGTGGGCGCAGTAGTGGTTTGTTTCGACGCAACGAGACGGGTCGGCGACGTAGGCGTGGAAGGCGTTGAGGTGGGCGCAGATAGATGACACAGGCGCAAAGTTCTGGGTTGCTGCGGCGCCGGTTTCGAGGACGTGGGATTTGGTTGTTAGGGGCGAGCCGGCGGCGGCGTTGGTGGTGGGGAGGTCGGAAGACATTGTGATGAGAGATGGGTTGGATAGTGGTGTTGTTGAACGGTAACACGAATGCTGTGAGGGATGATAAAATGCTGCGTTGACGATGTTGTGTAAATATCACGAAGATGTTACTAGAGCGTCATTGACGTCACCATGATGCAGGATGAGTTGAAAAGAGGAAAGTCGACAAGGTTGTTGGAGCACCTTGTGCGACTTCTGCAGGAACAGTGCGGGTGGGAGGCGTTGAACCGTTGATGAGAAAGATGAGGGTCAGGGGGTGTGAGCTACCGCTATATTGTAGTGTAAGTAGACGTCCGCTCTTGACTGACTGACGGACTCAAGAGTTGATCCGAGTATTGAGATAATTTGGATGGTGATTTGATTCGTAAGTATATGCAGCCGTGCCCCAGAGATCAGATCATCATACATTCGTCGATTCTAAAAAGACTAGAGTAGTCCTGAGATATCATCCACAAAAGGGAGAGAGCGACGAAAGATGAGACGGAAGAACGGACATCAGACAATACACAATAGAAATTAGAGAGCGACATAATTTCGGATCGTTCAACACGCTCCAAAAAGGAATAAAACGCCCCGCTCAGTCGCTCGCTCCAAGAACAGGAACGTGAAACGTTTTCATAGACATAATTCCCCAAAAACGCCGTTGTATGAATTCCGTATCCAGATCTAAAGCGCCCAAAACACCTAAATTGATGAGATAAGAGATATTCGTGAACATGTCCGTACCGCTGGAACATTATGGCTGGGCTGGATTCAGTGCTCCATAACTTTCCAGCCTTCCTTCAGCAAGCTCTTCGCGAAGAATGCAGCGCCAAGGAGGACTCCGAGACCGCTCAGGCCTATGGCGGTGTAGTATGCTAGCCGGATGCCATGCTCGACGTTCGCAGGGTCTTTGTTGCCGTACACTTCGACGGTGCCTGCGATACCGAGGGCGACGGAGATCGAGTAGTTGACGACGGTGTTGACGAGAGACATGGCCAAGCCTTGGTGCTCGCGAGGCATATGGTTCGAGAGGATAATTGAGGCCGCTGGGAAGGACATATCCATTCCGAATGGCATGACGATGATGCTGACGAACATCTGCGCCCAGTATGTCTGCTGGGCGGGTTGGGTGCCTGCGATGACAATGCCGATGCAAAAGGCTACCATAGAGGTCATCATCACGAAGCTGACGGGTGTGTGCGTCATGAGGAATCCAGTCATTCCGGAGGCGATCAGACCGCTGATCATGCATGGAGCGTATTGTGCGGATATGGAAAGGGGCGTGGCGTGGCGAACGAGGGTGAGAAATCGCCAGCTGTAGAAGACCCAGACACCAAAGGCACCCCAGCCCACGCCAACGCAGGCGAGGACGAAGCCAACAGTGCTATTCAACGCATGCATGGGGAGGAGCGGGTTGACGGCTCGCTTTTCAACCCATCCAAAAGCCCCTAGGCATAAAAGGCCAATGATGAGGATAAAGTAGACGTGTGGTTTGTTCCAGCCGTAGAGAGGAGCGTTGTTAAAGGCGATATTGACGAGGACCAGACCACACACACCAACAATGGATCCACTCCAATCAAAACCAGGGCTCTTGGCTGGTCGGTCAGAAAGAGCGTTGGGAATGATGAACATGCTGAGAACGCCAAGTGCGAAGCAGGTAATACCAAAGCTCCAGAACGCCCATGGCCACCATGCAACTTGCCCGAAGAAGCTACCGGAGGTAGCACCGATAACAAAGCCAGCTGGAGCAGCCGCACCGAAAAAGCTGAAGACGATGTTCTTGCGGATTCCTGGGGAGTATGCGCGGCCGAAGAGCGCGAGGGCATTCGGCATGAGAAGCGCGGGACCGATTCCTTGCATAGCACGGCAGACGTCGAAAAAGATCTGGTGTTTCGGGTAGGCGCTGAAACCAGCGAAACAGCTCCATACACCGAACCATGCATATCCAAAAGCAAAGACACGCTTGTGTCCGAGGATATCTCCTAGCCGTCCGGAAATCATGATAAAGGTGCCAACAGTCAAACTGTAACCGGCAATGAACCAGGACTGTTCTCCGGCATTTGTGGTGCCAAAGTCTTTTGCAATGATGTCGAGAGGGGCAAGTGCCAGGCCCAAAGACGCCTGGGTCATGAGATGGGACACTGCGCAAATGGCGACGAAGAAAATCTCCCGCGTTAGACTCATATTAATGAGTTTCGCCGGTGGTGGGCTAGTAGGACCGACTGGCGATTGTGGTACCGCCATTGGCTCTGGGTCGTAGTCATATTGGTCGAAGTGTCCAGTGTATCTTGGGTTGAGGATGTAGCTGGTGGATTTGTGGTGCCTGGAACTATAGGCGGCGGGGAGGCTTTGTCGTGAATCCTGGAAGTCGTACATGCTCTCTGCGGCGATGGAGTCCACTCTGGATTGCAACGATATGTGTCGAGACTTGTACATGGAGCTCTTCTTCATGGAGTCGGTGTCCACAGGGGTCCAATCCTCGCTCTCGCGGGGTGTGGGTTGGTATGCACCATTATTCATGATGAAGAAAAGAAAGACTAGTAAGTGGAACGGAAAGCGGGAACAGCTATCAGAATTAGGCTGGTGGGTGATCGGAAGAGCAGGTCTGGAGAAGAAGTATTCACGAAGAACGGGAGCGATGTTAGTATGCAGGAGGACAGGGAATTAAGAGGGTCGTGAATCAACTGGGCAGTGCGACGGCGATCCTCTTTCTATCTACCATGGCCGAGGAAACCTGCATGGCCTCCGAGGGCCGCCTGGAAGGTCACAGCTTGTTGGTGCGCCGTGGTGTCGAGTCGGTTGTGCAAGCATGAAGACACTAAGCCTGCCGGAGCGCTTTGGGGAGCCGGACGACCATGTCAACAGCCGTATTCGGTGCTGGGATGTGGCATGCGAGGCACCGTTGCAGACGCTGATTAGACGGCCAACACAGCTCGATGCAGATGCGGGAAGGCTGGTCCAACTGGAGCAGCCACGGGCCATCGCCTGGCGTCACGGCGCCGGCAGCCATGAGGGCGGGATCAGGCAGATCCGGGGAGAAGAAACAGCAATCGTTTCCTGGGAAAGCAAATAGCGGAGGACAGACGTTGATATCGATACGTTGCCGTGGACCCCGCGTGGTGCGCATCGCGGAGCGCGATGTGGTGGAGAGCGAGACCGGACGGGAGAAGCGTGGTGTTGAGGCTGTCCGTGAAGCAGGATCGAGACAGGCTGACCCGGTGCCATCAGCCACGATGCCGGCGTCGCCTGTCGGCATCGCAGCCAGCCACCTGCAGACTGTGCGCTTAAAAAAGCACGGGCGAGCCAGAGGGCCGACGGTGCATGCCTCGGGCGTGTTCCGCTGCACTCTGGACCACGGACAGCTGACGATGCCTTTTCATCGTCATGGTGCGCCTGCAGCCCGCTGCTACCCACGCCAGCACCAACTCTATCTGATCCACAAGAGCCAAGCCTCGTACTCCTCCGCGTTCTTCTGTACGTCTGCCGCCATTCCTGCTGCCGCCCTTCCTGCGCCAATGTTTGCCAATTCTTCTTGGCTCCGCCGTCAGACCTTCCTCCGACCTGCGACATCCGCTCCTCTGCCTGCAAGACAGGAGGCGCATCGATCGGGAGCAAGCCGCCTGCTGTCATACGGCCGCCCTTCCGCTCAGATCGGACCTGTAGAATACGCACAGCCGCAAAAGTCGGGGTATCCCACTTTTTCCTGTGGGCCAGATGAGGTCAAGCAAAGAACGCTACCGACTTCTCCGACTTCTCCATCATTAGTACTCTCCTCATCTATCCCTCACACGCTACAGCCGCTACAGCAACTCCCACCTCTGAGGTGCCGAATGCGACTAGCAGCACAAACTAATGCCTCATCTACACAGCATGAAACAATCCTCCGCTCAACGACACCATTGTAGCACTATTAAGAGCGGTGTATGCCAGCCACCAGTCGTGCATATCAGCAGCTCTCAATTCATTCGATATGCATTAATCTTCACCGCAAACACACGTAGGTACCGTGTAACTACTTGTCCCTCTCGTCAGCTCAAAACCACGCCTCAAACGCCTTCTGGCGTTCGTTCGGATCCCCAAATTCACGCCCACGAGTCCGGCTAGTCGAACTCGGGACGTTTCATGTCACCAGGCCTACCACCATGGCCGATCAGGCTTGCCGTAAGCCACAGCCAAGCCCACTAGTGCGCAGCATCTTACTACGAACGGTGCGGCGCCTTAAAGAAATAGAATTGTTGTTGATGCCCTTTGAGGCCCTCCAGTAAGGCCCTCCGGTAAGGCCCTCCACTGCGAGTCCTATACCTCGTCGATTGTGTTTGGTACCTGCCTTAGTGCACCATGTTCCTATCCTGGATAGTTAGTCTATTTATACATTTCTACCATGTAATTTCCGGCATTACTGAGAGCGTTATACATCACACCCGAATATCGGAAACTTTCTACTTTTCTTCATGAAGAGGCTTACGGAACCTCCGGGATCATACATTAGGATCAAAGTGCCACAAGTCTGAGTCTCTTTCGGCTCATAGCCAATCCATTCGACATCTTGAAAACTGTTGTTCGTCGATATATCAATCCGAAACCATCAACGAACGCTGTCCTCGAGACATTTGCAACGTGCTGACTATACTCCGTAGTGACGATCGACAACTTGCTATTCCGAGGAAAAGGAAGGACGAACAGACAAGCACAACAATTTATTTAGTCCAGTTTCACGTTGCTATCTTTCTCAGAAGCTCCAATTTCAGAAGCCGAACCATGTCTACCCACTAGCATTATTCGAGTGCATGAGCTTCAGCGAGTATTATGGGTGGGAGACGTATTCTAGTCTATCTGCTCCCTTTACTGGCTCCCTCACCACCCGTTTCCTTCATTTCGACATGGGGAGCACATCCATTTGGCAATCTACTTGAACCCTCCGAAAAGCTCGTATACGCAGTAGATGATTCAAATGAAATGAAAGGCTCCGCTCTTCAAAGGAAACGAGGTCGTTTTAGTACCCTGCGTATGCCTAGGAACAAGTTGCACACTAAAGACTCACAAAACCCATTGTGGTCTCAGGGACTGCGTCGCTAGTCATTTGCTCCCCATCCCGCAGCTTGCGGTGAATTAAGGGTTCAAACTTTAACAGGCCCATTTCAAACTTTTGCCGACGTATTCTTAAACTTTTGCAGACACGTTTTCTGCTTTCAAAGTTTTGCCGACGCATTTTCAAACTTTTGCAGACACACTTTCAAACTTTTGCAGCCATGTTTCCCATTTTGTATTCACTTTAAAACCTTGAATTCTTGTCCAAAATTCTGGCATAGATAGGAAATTAGGAACACGGGGTTCTCACCTTACAATCTACGCCCAAGCGTTGACATGTCTCAGACTCGATTTTCCAATGAGAACTTCACATGGTTTCAATAATAAATACGTTGGGATCACGTGCTTTGTCCCCTTTTGTTTCTAGAACAAGCTTAATTGGACTGCCGTACGCATCAAGTACTGACTGGATTGCACTGATCAATGCTAGCATCACGCGCACACTCCCTAGGTTGCTAGAGCGAAGAAGCCAGTAAACTGTATATGTCACGACCTGGAGAGATGAGTGTCGGAACTGTTTGAACGTCCGAAGCGGCCTTGACAGTCAGAAGTCTCTTCACCAGCCTACAGTTTCGCAGGCCGGTTGCTCGGAAATCAATATTATTTATTCGCCACAAGAACACTATAGCTACACTCCAGCCTCTCTACAGTCTATAGCAAATCCAAGATTTCACCGGCTGCGGTAAACCCAATAGCACGCTCCCACCGGCACCCCAATAACGGCCAAAGCAACCAGAGCGTTGCTGAGTATATTCCTCATCCCTCTCTCCACTATCTCCACGAACACCTGCTTATTCTTCTCCTTCTCATTCTCATGCGGAAACGGCACATCCTTCATTTCTCAAAGTCAGCGCTCATCCGCCCCCAACCCAGTCTTTCTTCAGAGCATCAGAGCACCACACAACCACCTAACACCACGCCTGCTCAGAAGGGACAAATCAACCTGCGAAATTCACCGGCCCGCCCTTCCCCAAAAAAGCACACAGCGGCCCTCCCCCCCCCCCACAAACCACCCCTCCGGGCCCCAGCCAAGCACCGGGTCGTGCGCGCGTTTCTCCGCGAACGCCTCCCAGCTGCGCATCCAGCTCTCGAGCTCGCGCTCCACGAACACAACCTTAGCGTCCCGGGTACAGGGAGACGAGTTCCGCGGCGAAGAGGTTGCAGGGCGCGTCGGTGACAGCGCCGACGTAGCCGGGCACGCCGTCGAAGAAGGCGCGGGAGAGAGCGGGATCGAGGCCGTTGTATTTGGCGGCCAGCGCGGCGGTCCACAGGTCGCTGTTGCGTGCGTTGGCGAGGGGGGAGTTGAAGTGGTAGGGGGAGGGGTGGGCGGCGTGCATGGAGAGGGTGCCGGTGCGGGAGTAGCCGAGGCTGAGGACGGAGAGAGGGACGGGGGGGGGGGGATGATGGGTCTCAGTTTTCCCCGGGAGCGGATCAGATTTCGGTTTGGATTTCGGATTTCTCCGTGCAGAGGATAGCTTTGATAGATGATCGAGGCCGAATCAAAGAGGTTTTGGAACACGACCAATGGAGGTGTTGATAGGCGACCTACGTCGTGTTTGAACGCCCATTCCGGTGGCACTGGGGGAAAACTGATACCAAAGAATTCTGGTATATGTACTAGGACATAACGTACCTATGCGGGCGAAGTCTTCAGGAGTTCCCATTTTAGGAGTAGGATTAGGAGGGGAGATAGAATTAGACGAGAGGGATATGATGGGTGAAGATGGAGTGAGAGCGGGGAGGAAGGAGAGCGCTTTAATAGTGTTCACAAGTTGTAATGAGGTACCCAACCACAGCTATATAGCTGTCAGCGCTATCCACAAGCGTAGAAGCTACGGCAGTAGGTGTCTGACATGGACCAACAGAAAGAGAGTTTTGTGAGCCAATCACGAACGCAGGGTCAGGGACCCAATCGCGGACCGGGGCTTGATCTGTATATAGCTTGTTTTGATAGATGATTAGGAGAAGCTTAAGCCTTGCTTCTTTTCTAGAGGAATAGACATGCTCGCGCCTAGAATGGATTTGCGGACTTTCTCAGCGATCATCAGCAAGAAGCATCGCTTAAATGCCTAATGCGGTAACGTACGAGCAGAGCTCGTTTATCGGTGTTTAGCAAAGGCTTGATATCATCGTATCCATAACGACAACGAAATAGAAAGGTTGGGAGAGAGATAGGAGGGATACTCGACAAAAGTTCATTGTGATTGACTCAGGTTGAAATTGATGTGAACTCTGATTTCTATAGACGTCTAGCTAGTTGTATATATACTAGGGGAAGGAAGGGGGCCACCCCCAGGGTGGCGCGCTAGTAAGTTCAGATGAGCCCTGCACAGCTGAGGCTTCAGCTCGGTTCTCTACAGCTGAGATTTCAGCTGGGTTCTCTACAGCTGATGTTCGGAGAGTAGCTTTCTGGCATATGAGTTGTTGATCCTAGGTTGTAGTGCTGCAACCTGAGTGATTGCATGCGGGAAATGTTGGCGAGGCGGCCTTTCGATATTCTAGATGCGATCGTGAGAGGAATTACTATGTTGCATGCAAGAGACACTTCCCCGAACTTAGTAACTAGGATTGGCATGAAATGGATTTGAGAGACAATAGACAGTACTTCCTAGGTTGTCGATGGTCGCTGGGCAAGCTAATCAAGATGGCTTGAAGGAATAGCGATTAACGCTTGTCGACATAGCCGATTCAGCCAATAGATGAATGGAGACCGGGTAGTATTGACTGTCTGGGACCTGAGCGAACGGTTTGTGATGTACCTGGGGGGGGGAGAAAAGACATGAAGATAGGATGTAAAGTATGTAAGAGTCTGAAATAGACTCTCGCATAACTGAAACCAATGCTATTTCCACGAACCTCAAATCGTGAGGATGGTATCTGTCGTTTAGGGCGTTGCTAAAGGCTGTGTGGCACCCCTGGGATATATCGAGTGTTTGACTGTAGAATGTAAAAGTTTCTAGACTGTAAATCGGACCACTTAGGTATAACGTCCCTAAATCCAGTGCGATTCTTGCATGACGGGAATTGGGAGGATGGTAAGATGCTTTTAGAGCCTTCGTAGGTGCTTTCAGACACCCCTTGTATTTAACATCTCTGAAATTAATTGGACATACTCCATCCGTTAGGCTGACATACTACGTGACCGTCCGACATTCTTACTGGTTCAACGATTAATTCACCGTCCTATTTTTGGACAAGCAGCCGGCCCAACCTAATCGCCTGAAGTTCTATGTCAACAGTACAAACACCACAATGAGTTTACCTCACCCATAAGAATCTTTGCACTTCAACGTAGAGTCCATAGGTTGGTAATAAAAGGGCGTGCGGATTGCCAAGCCAGTGGAATAAGTGCGTTGCCGTACTTTCCACCCCATGCGTTGATAGCGCCCTCCTTAACCAGCAGCTCTACCACCTCTTTATGGCCTCCATTTGCAGCCGCCTGAAGTGCGTTACCGTGCTCTCCGCCCTGCGCGTTAATATCCGCGCCCTTGCTAAGTAGTACCTCTACTATCTCTTTATGGCCTTTAGCTGCAGCCGCCCAGAGTGCGTTGCCGTCGAATCCGCACTGCGCGTTAACATCCGCGCCCTTGCTAAGCAGTAGCTCTACTATCTCCTTATAACCTCTACCTGCAGCCTCCTGGAGGGCGTTGCCGTATGTTCCACCCTGCGCGTTGACATCCGCGCCCTTATTAAGCAGTAGCTCCACCATCTCTTTGTTATGTGCTGCAGCCGCGCAGAGTACGTTGCCGTATCTGCCACCCTGCGCGTTGACATCCGCGCCCTTATTAAGCAGTAGCTCTACCATCTCTTTGTTATGGTTATGCGCTGCAGCCGCGCAGATTGCGTTGTTATAGAATCCACCCTTTGCGTTAACATCCGCGCCCTTGTTAACTAGCAGCTCTCCTATCTCTTTATGACCGTTAGCTGCGGCCGCCTGGAGTGCGTTGCCGTAGAATCCACCCTTTGCGTTAACGTCCGCGCCCTTGTTAACTAACAGCTTCACTATCTCTTTATCGCCGCTAGCTGCAGCCCACTGGAGTGCGTTGCTTCTTCCACCCTGCGCGTTGAAATTCGCGCCTTTGTTAACCAGCAGCTGGGCAATTCTATTATGGCCGTACTTCGCTGCGAGTAGCAAGGCAGATCGACCCCAACTGTCTTCAGCATCAACTACATTCGTATACGCATCCTCTAACGAAGGCAAGAGCTTTTGCGTTATTCGAAATAATCCATATCGCGCTGCATAGTGCAAAGCGGTTCCTTCATGAATGTCTTCGGAGGAGGCTCTTCTTCGAACCTCCAGCACCTGTGTGGCACACGAAAGTGAGCCATTATGGAGAAGAACCGAACAGGCTAGGCTAGCCACTTCAGCTTCGACTGATCTTGCATGTTTAACCCAGTGCGTGGCTGCGTAGTCCAGAAACTTATTTTGCCGGAGCCTCTCCTCAAATTTCTCGTGAGTGGAACAGCTACCGCTTCTGAAAGCACTGAAGGAGAGGTACGTAAGGCATGTAGTAGCCATGTACAACTGAGCACCTGGAATCCATGCATCTTTGATCTGCTCCAAGTATTCTTGTGTAGTGTGGTGCACAAGACGGATGACAGCACCCTCCTGATCAACAACGACAAGGCCGGCGCATACGGATACCAGGTCTTCGACTTCAAGCACGTTTTCCGGGTCGAGCTCCTCTTCACCTGGCTCCACTGCCAAGGCACAGCATATCTCAGCAGTGGTGAGCGGCCGTTTCGCAAGCGTTATCCACGACAGGACTTTCTTGGCTAGTTCGTGATCACCGTCCAGCTGGCCTCTGATTCTTTGGAGGGCGTCTCTATACGCGTCGTCGAGCGCGGCTGGGGCTTTTGAGAGTTTAGCTAGAGTTGACTTTACGTCTTTTGCCGTCCTCTTGTCTAACAGCGAATCTGTATGTAGGCGAGCGAGAAGAAACCTGAGGACGCGTAAGTCTGCATCACTTTACGTGTTGAGGGAAAAGCGTACATGCCGTCGACCGACTCCACTATCTTTTCTTGCACCATCTCCTGCAGCGCAAGGTCGCGCTGAATGCATCTAGGCAGTCGGTATATCTGACCGGCCACAAAGCGCTTCACATCCTCTTTACTAGCCTGCACCTCCAGCTCCAGCGCATCTCTAAACGCATCTACGATGTCCGGTATGAAACGCGAGGTTGCCATTAGACGAATATCTCGTCCCGCCTGTAGATCTCGGAGCTTGGCCAGAAACTGGTGGCGAGCGCCGTTACTGTCTCGACACTCATCCAGAGCATCAATTACAATATAGACAGTAGAGTAATTTGCAAGCACACCTTGGAGTGCGCTAGAGATCTCCTCATCAAGCGATGGCTCTTCGTTAGCATGCTTCCGGTGCAATTTTTCCACAGGCTCTAGATCTATGAGCGATGGCCGGGCCTGCAATAGCTGCTTGAGGATGGCTGCCAGCATACTGGAAACATCCTGCTCATCCTGAGCTTTGTAGTTGCAGTACACGTAAGCAACTCCATGCGAGCTATTCTGCACTAATCTCAATAGGTAATCGATCGCGATGGCCGCTACCATGGTCTTGCCGGCTCCTGGGATTCCTGGGCAGAAGAGGGTTCCCTTGGCTGTACTGAGCCATCTTGTGACCTCGGGCGCGTCCAGAAACCATTGGCCTGTTCCTTCCTGTCTGCGCTTTATGATGTCGGACTGTTGCACGGGATAATCTGAAGGCGATATCCATTCTAGAAGCCTGCGGTGCCTCGTGTAGTTCTGATCTAGCTGGATCTTGTCTATTCCAGATTGAATAGCAGGTACGTGTGTCCGAACGAAGTTGGTATCGTCTTTGATGGCTTGAGAGAGTTTGCTTATACGTATAAGCGAGGTTGCTATACAGTGCTAGTACAGAAGCTTACAAGTGGTCCATCTGTAACGCGATCTCTACTAGTGTCTTCAAACGCTCCATTCGATCTAATATGCTCGCGACCTCCTCTTTCTTGAACTTCCACACTAGCGCCTCGCGGGCCTTCTTCAGTCGGCCTCCATCTGTCATCTTAATTTGCAGCGTTTCCAGCGCTTGTTTGAATTGGTCGAGCGGCCCATTCTCGACTGCAAGGGCTCGGACGGCGGTGTACCATAGCTTCTGAGAGTCTCCCTCCTCAACCCGAACCCTGAGATTGAAAAGCAGGCTGTAGAGATTCGAGGTCTCGATAGCGCACTGTGCGCGGTCTTTCGGCGCATCCTTGACGTGGTTCAAATCCGCGAGGACTTTGGCCGAGAGCTGGAGAACCGCGATGATGCTGGCCACGACACTCAGCGGATCCATAACGAGAGACGGCCGACATAGATAATAAACGCGGATGGAGGAGTAGAGGGGCCAGAGGACAGCGGCATGATGTAGGTAGAGGATCTGAAGGGAGAGCGACTAGGCTGAGGGTACGACCGCAGCAAGGCTGCATAGTAGGCAAGATGGAGAGCGGCGAAGGCGCACGCCACATGGGCATATCTATCAAATGAGACGTCCCCTTACTAGAGCGAGCCCTAACGTCATGACTTTGCTTATGCAACTTGCATGAGATTTTCTAGGATTAAAAGGGGGTACATGCAGGTCTTCGGACAGCATACGACAAATATAGATATACCTAGGTCGTAATATGTAGGTATTTTGAGTTTCGATACACAGGCACAAAGGCACACGGGGCATGGAAAAGGTGGCACACTCATCAAGTAGAATACTCTGCCCGTGTGTCCACCTGCCTGCCACTACATGAAGTGCTTCATCAAGTTTCCATATAGCCCAAGGCGAAGAGCTTCTATCTTCTTTAGAGTTTTGAAAATACATTGAAGCAACCCCAGCAGTGGTAGGCAGGTGTACACACGGGCAGAGTACTTGATGAGTATGCCACCTTTTTCATGCCCTGCGTGAAAGGTACCTACGCCCCAGAGCCCTACCCTGCTAGTGCTTAGTCGCCCCTTGCTCGTCACCTACAGCTAGACCGTTTAGAAGCTGAGTCCAAATGAAGAAAGTACAGGGATATTCAGAATAGATGATGAACTGTGACGCTGACATCACGCGCTTGACACCTTACTAAACATTTTGAGCAACCTCTAGCCTATGTAGAGGAAAAGAGCATAGTATCTACAAAAGTAAAGAACAGGACAGTGAGAATCGGACTACCATTCCAGACGTTCACTAACCTTTATTCGTGACTCCAATTCCACGTGTCTGGCACCTTGGTGAGTAGTTTGGGACACCCCAGAAGGATAAAGAGGGAGCGAAAGTACGATGTAATTAATGGGGCGTCGTGAATTAGGCCAGGAGCATTTGATATAGCTAAGATTAGCTCGTTTTCCAATCTCCATGAAATGGGACCCTCGTATCAGACGCCTGACACCACGGTTATCGCCCCGTGGTGCCTGGCCTATGGAAAGGTAACGACACCACGATGTCATGCATCTCTCAAATCGGTCTGAATCTTTTTCCGTAGCTTCAATCAATTCATTCCTCACTGTCCATAAATCATAACCCTTATATCAGACGCCTGACACCATGCTAAATCCTTCGCAGTACCCCCGACCCATCCCGATTCAAATACCCCCAATGTAAAGAACTCCAGCCCCCAAATCAGCTTATGGCTCACCCAAAGACCCCCGCCCTCTTCATCACCCCCTCAAACTCCTCCAGGCCCACCCCACCCAGACCCTCCGCCGCTACATTCCCATTCGCCTCTCTGATCATATCCCGCAGCACCTCATCGTCTACCTCCTCTCTCAAATCTCTCGCCACCCGCCGTAGATGCGCCAAGGTGATGGGGCCGGAGGTATTGTGCGTGAAGAGCGCGTAGGCTTCGTTGATCTCGCGCTGGGAAGTCGTAGAAGGAGCGGTGCCGGCTTTTTGTTTTCCCTTTCCTTTCCGGGAGATGGGCTCTGGAGACGCGGAGGGCGAGCCGGAGACAGACTCGCGGTCATGGATGCAGATGGCGGCGTAGGAGAGGAAGGGGATGAAGGGGACCAGGCCGGTGGTGAGGGGGTCGAGGGTTTCGAGGATTTCTTTGACGTCTTGTTTGGCGGGTGGGAGGGAGAGAGCGCTGGATTGGGTGGGCGTGTTAGTATGGTTCTCGTGTTCTCATTTCTTCTCTTGTATGCACGTGAAAGGGAGACGCAGACGTGAATGCAGATGGGGAAGTTCATACATCAGACAACGCCGCACGTCCTCGGCGCGCAACACGCCCTCCTTTGCATCCTTATAGTCTGGATGGTGTATTGCGAAGATTGAGAAGGCTTCACGGATCTCGGCTTCCTGCGCTGCGGTAATACCATGCTCGCGCGCGAGCTTGGAGGGGCGGGCGGGTTGCGGAGTGGGGTTTGGTGGTGGGGCGAAGGCGGCCTTCCGTTTGGGCGGCTAAGTCGGTTATTAGTCTGCCTTCTGTAGTAGAATTCTGGGAGGGGTGTTTTACCATCACGAGGAGCCTTGGGACAGGAAAGATTGTGGATATGCGACGGTTTGCGACGATGATGCTTTGCACTTGATATTGCCAAGACCAAGTGCCGGATAAAGCTAGCGCGGAAGGCCCGAGCGGCACCCGCACAAAATGAGTCCGCTGCCAGCCATCTCCCACTCTCCTACACCAACCTTTCCGTCGACCTCGCTCGACCACCACATCGCCACATCATCGGCCTCCGTCCGTGGAGTGTCTTGTTCCCTTCGTCGACCTTCTCTCCCGTCGGCTCCCTACCTCGTGCCATCATGGCCCCTCGTTCATCGCCTTCCTCAGACGCGTCCGTCCGCTCTTCTTGGGGATCGGGGATTGTGTCAAATGGCATGGTCACCCTTTCCTCCTGCAATACAGGATCGGTTCAGGTGAATTGGTCACGAAAGAAATACCATGTCGGTTCTTCCAGATCGCTCCAAGTGGAGTGGTCGAATATAGTGGTCCCTCGGACGTCTCGTCGTTTCGTGGACCTTTGAGTAGGCGGTATCGCCCGACACCAGGCCGAGCCTCGATGTTAAATCCTGAGACACGGTTTGACGCTCGCGCCTGGAGGAAGAAGCCAATAGATAGCAGTCACCGACTTGCAACAGGCCTTCGGGTCCCTGGCATGTTTTACTCGAGGCACCCATGGAGCTTCGGTTCGTACCCCACCACCTAAAATATATAATACTACCTCGTTTGTAGCGGCGTTTTTGCTAGGCAAACTTGGTAGCTATCACTGTTTCGTCGCACCGTCGTCGGTCGGTGGACCTCTGCAGTAGGCGGTTACGCCCGACACCAGGGGAGGGCCACTAGTGGCTCAAACCCGGAGTAAGAAGCCAACAGAGAGCAGTCTTCGGACTTGCAACAGGCCTCCGGGTCCCTGGCATGTGTTACGCAGAGGCACCCACCGGACTGAACAGACCGCCCGATTCAAGTCGAAGTATCCTACCTGCAGACGATCCTCGGACGACTCCAGACGAGGCCCAGGCCGTTTTTGGCTAATGAAGCACTCGACAAAAGAGTCGGTCCAGAGCTACATCGTATCATCAAGCAAGGCACGGAAAAGATTTCACTCAAAAGACCTCTACGCTCCAAGAAGATTTCGCGAACATTGCGGATGACTTGAACAGCAGTTTCATCATCGCCACCGGCGAACGCACAGACGTCCGAACAGACTCAAAGCTGAGGCAGAGTACCGAATACCATAGTCACTCAGGCTCTCCCAGACAAAGTGGAAAGCTTCACAAGGCGTCACCGCAGATTCAGTTCGCGACAGGCACGAACCTACCAGGCCAGTACAGCCGGCGACAACGAACGCAGTTGGCCGAAGACAGACTATCTGGTGCAGACACGAGCAAAATGTCAAAATTGTCACTCAAACGTCACCACGCCAAAGAAGCCATTCTTCAAAACGGTGCCATTGCGATGGCCGCTCGCGACAGGCATGAAACCATTGGTTCTCACCGTCGGCGACACACGCAGTTTGGCCGAAGATGGGTAGCTGGTCGACAGAGTACAGAGTTAGGACCCCCGCGTCCAAAGATGTCCGAGCATGACGACAGGTTTCCCAGATTTTCCGGTGCTTCCAGTCGATGCCAGGCAGCAATGTCCATGGCGACGGTCGAAACGGCCTCTGATAGCCAGGCGCTGCTCAAAGATGTTCCAATCGAGCCCCCGCGCTCAACCAATTTCAAAGTTCTTCGAGGTCACGCCCTCAAGTTCAGAGATCAATTCGCCCAAGTTCAGAGGCAGCAAGCTCAAGTTCAGAGGCTATTTAGTCCAAGCTCGGAGGCAGCACGCCCACGTTCAAAGGCATCGAGTCCTGCAGGCACTCAAAATCTTCAAGCTATCACGCTCAAATTTCAGGCCATGAGCCCAATTCCTTGTGCCATATCACTTGGACAAATTACGAGCAAATGCTCCAAATACCTTGTGCACGTCACTCGGCTACTCAAGTTCTCTCTACAGAGGCTTCACCGAGGTCATACCTCACCAACGTTCTCTGTTTTGAGACGTCACCGAGGCTAGGCCTCAGCAAGCCTGCAGACGTCCCATTCCTGTAGCATCGAACAGCGAGAAGTTTCACCGGTTTCCGGAGGCTCGGCCCAAAGTTGACGCCATTCGTGGTTGTAGCTGGAGAGGCTTCGCCCAAGTCACCATCGACTCTCTTCGCGACCAAAGCCGCAGCCTTGCTGCTGGCTCTCAGTTGTCAACATCACAGGGTCTACCTGGCGGAGGTCTACCTTCGCATCATCGACATTCTGATTCCGGGCTCTAAGGGTTGTTTTCGTGGGTTTCTAGGGGAATGCGTGTTGACGCACTCCGGTGCGCTCAACTCTCAGTTGCCAACATTACGGAGCTCCGGCTCTGGCTAAAGTCCACTTTGGCATCATCGGCAATCTGATACGTGGGTTCTGGGGGATCTCTTTCGACGCACTTCGGTGTTGTCTCGTGGGCTCTGAGGGATATTTTCGACTCACTTCGGTGTTGTCTTGTGAACTTCTGGGGGAAATCTTATCCGCTTCCTATCAAGCTAGAGCATGCCGTCTCCACTCCCAGGACGAGCAAGTGTATACAGTGAAGCGAGAGTAAAACCACACCGTGCCACCTTTACCTCAATTTAGGTCGCGGTGCCTTTGTTGTTCAGCTGCTCTTCTCGCACGTCGGGTTGGGCGTTGAGCGATGGAGGGTACATATTTGCATATTGCATCCTTTTTTTCATTCATGCTTCTGGCCTGGTTGCTGGACATGGAAGAAGAACTCAAATCAGTTGCGGAAACCCTCACACCAACCCACGTCCTTCTGCGAATCATCTTCTCAAATCACATCCCCATCCTCATCTACTCCTCGAACGACCCAGCCCGAGCCGCCGCTACTACTAGAGCATTCTTCACCTCAATCCAATCCCAAAACTGATTGATTCCCTCTCCCTCCCCATCACAATGTCCGCCCATCCCATAACCATACTGGGCACCGGCATCGCAGGCTTAACGCTCTCCCAATGCCTGCTCAAACGCGGCATCCCTTTCCACCTCTACGACCGTTCCCCAACCCCAGCCCGAAACAACTACGCTATTACGTTATACGCGTCTACGTATCGGGCATTATGTAAAGAGCTAGGAATCTCAGAGCGCGTCTTCCTCGAGCGGGTCGGAGTAGCTAGCTCTCTTACGCCAAGCCAAGACGGCGACGCTTCGAGAAAGGAGATGCGAGTCCACCGCGGCCGCCTCGAAGCCCTCCTCCGCAAACCCCTAGCCATCCAAACCAACCACCAACTCTCCCACATCTCCCTCACCCCATCCACCGCCTCGCAACCCGCTTCGAAACACCTCCACTTCACAAACGCCCCCCGAGATCCACACACCCGGCCTCGTCATCGCCGCAGACGGCGTGCACTCCGCCGCCCGCGCTGCCCTCCTCCCCGCTATAGCGCCACAGATCCTGCCCTACGTCGCCTTCAACGGCCGCCGCGAACTCTCCAACGAGGTGTTCGAGGAGCTCTACGCGGCCGCCTTCGCATCCTCCCCCATCCCCTTAGCCATCGCGCACAAAATTGGCGACGCTCTGTTGAGTATCGCCCTAGTCGCGCAAACAGCCAACACCACGACGCTCAGCTGGACCTACTCGCGCCCCGCCCCGCCCGCAGACCCGTGCTTCAACCCCACCCGTCCCGTGTCCAGCGCAACGCAGATCCCGGAGGCGTCGTACGCCGAGCTCGCGCAGCTCCAGGCCCTCCCGCAGCCGTTTCGGGATGTCTTCGACGGGGAGAAGGTGAGGGGGGAGCGGGTGCTCCACTGGCTGATGCGCGCGCTCCTCGTGCCGTCGGAGGAGTTGACGAAGCTGGCAGGGAAGGGGGTGGTATTGGTCGGGGATGCGGGGCACGCGGAGGCGATTTTGGGGGGCGAGGGGGCGAATGGGGCGGTGGGGGATGCTGTGGGGTTGGCGGGGTGGATTGAGGAGAATGGGGTGGAGGGGGTGGAACGGTGGTGTGGGGAGCGGTATGGAGCGTGGGAAGAGGGGGTTGGGAGGAGTAGAGACAGGATTACAGCGATGCATGGGGAGGCGGAGGGGAAGGCGGTGTTGTAGCGCGGTCCGTTGTTGAGAGGATGGGTTGACAGAGAGAAGCTGTGAAAGCACGCGAGTGGCCAGGGAGATAGATGGGTTTCGTGGAAAAGCAATGCGATTGATGATATGATACATCTTTATAATGCACATGACCCATGAGACACAAATGTTCCTGATGGAAAGAGATGATGCGAAGAATAACGCAATAGAAGCTCTACAAGGCAGGGGAGAAGAAGAGAAAAAGAAACTTAAACGCCGATCCAATGCATTATTCATCGTCGCTCGTCGCTCTCCGTTTAATTTCAGACATCTACTGCGTGACATCCTTGATCCTGCACTGCCATCCTGACTCCTTATTAAGTAATGGCAAGCTGAAGAGATTGTTAGTAATTGCAGTATCACTTGGCAGAGAAAGGAGAGAACATACCTAGCACCCAAACACCATCCTAACTCGTTCCCCTTGATCTTCTTCGCGATCTTAACTTCACGTTCAATCGGCATCTCATACCCAGTATGCAGCAGCGCAAGCATGAAATTCAGATCCAAACAATGATCCGCTCGGCCCCTCAACTCATCCAAGGCACCCTCGATGCTGTGGAAGACGTCCCAGGCCTCCTCGCCGTGGCAGACGCGGTGAGTAAGGTCTTTGAGCTCGGCTAGCGTGAAAGACTCTGGCATACCGAGAGGCTGCGTGCGGTCGTAGAAGTAGGAGAAGAGGAAAACGTCTTCGCGAGCGAACGTCTTCTCGAGCGAGGGCTGATGGACGCCGCGGAAGGCGCATGGGGCAAGCTTGCAATCAGCGTCTTTCTCGAGGGTCTTCTCGGCGAGGGCGCGGCATTGGGCTGGCGAGCCGTCTGTTGGGCCGGTCATGTTGACAGTGACGGACTCGCCGAGAGGGTGGGCAGCGCCTAGACTAACGGTGACCTCCTTGGACATACCGGGAGCGATGCAGGGGTTGAGGACAGGCTTGGATAACCAGGTGGAGGCGTCAGTCGATTTGTTTTCCTCGTAGGTGGCGTTGATGACGACGTTGTGGAGGTTGTTGCGGGCTTCCATCAGACCGTAGCCTAGGTAGGAGTGTTGGTAAAGCTCGAACTTGCGGCCGCCGAAGCTGAGTTCGTACTTGTGGTCACCGTCGGCCAGCTTCTCGGGCATACCGCCAGTCTTGCTATCCCTAAAGGTAGGCTCGAAAACGATCTGAGTGGATCCACCACCAAGATCAAGGACAGCTGCGGTCGGGGACTTGTCCGGGCCACCAATCTTCCCTAGGAGGTAATTGGCTGTGATCCAGGCGTAGACACCTTCGTCTTTGCCTTCCATAACCTCCACGCCTCCATTCTCGTCAGAAACAACGGGGAAGGGGTACTTAGTCTCCAAGCGGTGTCTAACAGCTTTCAGGATGTTGTCACTTTTTTCAGGGCCAAGTTTGCGAAGGCCGGCAGTCGCCTTGACGGCAACTGGGGTGCACTTCTTGATTTTGTCGGGGACGTGCTTCACAGCAACGTCCATCAGGACATCCAAACTGGCCGCGGCCTCTTCAGCCTTCTCGCCGTATGAGCTCAAGCCAGAGCCGCCCTCCTTCTTCGCGGTCATCTCGAATACCTCATCTTCCAACTCGGGAGTTGAGCCGCAATTGTTAAAACGGTATACGTGGATGCGTGAGCCAGTGCTGCCAGCGTCGATCATGAGGGCGTACTGGATGAGGGGCTTGTGGGAGTCGAAGGACTTCTTGCACTTTGTCGTTGCCAATGTAGGGTCTGACGCGGTATCTCCACCGGGGAAAGGGCCTGTATCTAGGGGTTGTCAGAACATGGATGGAAGTCAGGGGCTTTGGGAGCGAGTTAGGACATACCACTGCCATGTCTAGGCGCGAGATAGAAGAAAATAAGGAGGATGAAGGCGAGAATGCCGCCCGCCTTCAGATATCGTGTCCGCTGCCCCTGATTCATCCCCGCAGCCTTGATATCGTTCATGAAGCCTGATCCTGACGGGCCGTGTCCTGAGTGACGGTCGGCCTTCTCAAAGGGATCCTGGGCGTTGTTGTTGCGCGGTAGCGAGACGGAGGTGCGGCGGCGAGGGCTCGAGGAGAAGCTCAGGTAAGACCAGATTCCTGGACGTCGTCGGACGTCAACACCGCTGGACATATGTATACCGGAGTTCGGGGCGTGCGCTCACAGATTGCAACGCGACCTTAGCGAGCGATGGACCTGGGGTTGTTGAGATTAGTTGCGAGTCGTGGAGGACAGGTGGAATGTTATGAGGTTGACAGAACACAAGAGGTACACGGAAAGGGTACTCACGCAGAATCAATCAATCGTAGGGGGATGTCAGAAGGATTCAGGGACTTTTGGCGGTGAATTGCCCCCTCAACCCCTTTGTAGAGTGTTCTTTTCTTGGGCTGACCGTAGCCTCAAAGGGAAAGGTGCCCGCAGAGCCTCACTGCCACGTGATCGTCAACCCCTTCCTTGCCACCTTCATACCTCTACCTCACACCTTCATACCTCTACATCACACCTTCACTACTTGTCAAGCGCCGCGTCACATCAAGCGTTCACATCATCAAGTTTCGGGAATTCTTTCTTTCAATGTTTCTATTCCACTCTATGTGAACATGCAAGAGGGTCTACCATTCTACCTCGACGTAGTCCGTCTCCTCCCGCGCCTGTTCGAGAGCATTTCCTCCTCCACCCAGGACCTTATTCCTGAGTTGTCGAGTAGAATGGAAGCTCAGAAAATTAGCTTGCTCTTCATTCAGCTCTATCTCCCATGCTTCCAATCTCATATCTGCGGCCTGGTTTGAGCTGTACACAACTCTCGTGCCATATTCGTACACTCCCTTGTTATTCTGGTTGATCTTCCTTAGTTTCGACACTCTCAAACATTGAAGTGCCGGTAATGAAGCTCTGTTGTCCATCCACTCCGATAACTTGTGAAGGGAAGCCGGTCCGCCGAGGGTAAGCGACTTCAGGGACGGAATCTGTGCGCCTTCGAGCATGCTGTAAAGGTCGGTATCGGACTCAATTTCGAGTGACAGGGACTCTAGATTCCGGGTATTGCGCAAGAAACCACGAATCCAGGCCTTTTCTTGGGCAGGCTCGCGCAGGCGACGCTGCATCAACCGTAGTCATACCGTGAAAAGCGTTGAATCGAATCTCAAGGCGAGTGATATGGAGAGGGGATCCGACCAATGCTCCTAGCATGCTGCTCTGGCTCGGTGAGAATCGCCCATGGTAGCTAGGCAACTTCCCCCGGTTATTGGGCCATTTATACAGACTGAAGCATTCTAGCCGCATTGTCATATGGGGTCTTCCTAGTGCTGTGATGGCTAGCTCAAAGCCCAGGTCAAGGAGTGAATCAGGTGGCCCGGCCCAATAGTATAGTTCTGGAGGGACAGTGCTGTGGAGGTGACGCCAGAACGGGTTCCTGCACGGCGGAGAGTACTGCTTCATGTTGTAGGAGAAGCCCACACCCTCAGTAACTATGAGCACGACCGTCTCCAAGTTTGTCAGATTTCGAAAGACATCACGATAGGCGAGATTTCCTCGTCTAAAGTCGGTATTGTTCTCGACAATGTTTTCGTGAATATCAAATCCTTTCTGCGTGGTCTCCATGAACTCGGCGTCTTGGGGTATATCGACCGGACCTGCGGCTCTGATTCTTCTCCGGTTCGTAGCCTCAAAGAACCGGTAACGTTCCTCTGCGCTATACTCATTGTAGCTCTTACGATTCCTGTCGCGGGCATGGAACCCAGGACCAAGAATCTGCAAGGAGTCCCTAGGAGTTTTCAGACGGTCCCCGTGCACAACAACGGTTCGTACCCTTTTGCTGTACTCTGAGTTATTAGCAAGTGCCACAAACCTGTCCCAGCTTTTGGAATACAATCCGAAGTGCACTTCTCGAAACACGTAACGCTCTCCTGCTTCCCGCAAGCGCCGGCTCGTCGCCCTCAAAGAGTCCACGGCCAACCCATCACAGTATTCGAACAGCTCCTGTAGGAGCTCATTTAGAAGACTCAAGATCAGAGGCTTGTTATTCTAGCAAGATTACATTTTAGATCATCTTCCTCTTAAAATACTAGGCGTTCACAACTAACTTCGTTTCTAGCTTCGTCTGGCGGTCTCGGTCTACTTCCATCGTCGTCCATCGTTCGTGCACCTCAATTCTAGGAGATTTGCAGATCAACGGTTAAATATTCAACCTCAGCTTGCGACCAACGCAAAATGCAGAAGTACAATGGAGGAAATGAGGGTCCCTCTACTTTTCTCCGGGCATGTGCATTCCTTATACTACATTCCCTTTATTGCCAAACTGATTTCATCTATAGACTTATTAGCAATCGCTACCACAATCATCATCATTCTCGCATGGTCTAAACCGCAAGCTACGGCACTAGAATATAAGTTTGTGCACTCACCTTTGCTCCAGGTTTCGAGTCCTCTTCCCATTTTCCGATAACATATTGAAGTACCCCGAACAGCGGCGAGGTAGGTGGATCATAAGCGTCTGGATCGACTCAAATTCGCACTCTCTACACTTTCACATATCATCCAGAGTATCAATATCGCACCAAAGCACCTCAGACAGTGGTGAGCAGGCGTGCACAGACTTCTGTCCGGACACTGTACAACACCAAACATCTGCACAATCTTAAAGCATATCCGAGAAGGCAAATCTACCACTCTGCCTGTACGCAATCCTCCGCGAACCTCTCTCGACATGGTCATTCCCATCTTTCGTTTTACGCCCTCGAATGAAGTTAAGCCTAAAAAAGACTCTCAAACTTCTCATTGAGCTCAAACTGTATCCCAGTACTACGAAATGGCGGTAAAGCAGAATCATTGCAAGGCTCCTGCTCATATGAAAGCTCAAGGCTAGTGATGCTTGTAACGGCCGTTGCAAGCTCCGACTGTTCGTGGAAAGCACCCGAATTTACGCGCCATGCATCCCCGTCACTTTCGTACCAGAAAGCGACTACGCTATGTGCACGCCGCGTGCCCTCTGCGTCTATCAAAAATGTTTCCACGCGGTTAGATCTGTAAAGTTTGGCAACAAAAGAGCGTAGAAGCGACGCAGAAGTACCTCATCATGTTTCCCTTATGCATCTGACAGCAGTTTGATTCATAGTCTTCTGCTTCCACGTGCAAAGCGGACTACGCGGAGGATACACAGCGCGGCCTTCTCGTGGCTTCGTTATGCACGCCGCGTCTATGAGGTTTCAAGCTACGCGGTTAGATCTGTGAAAACTTGCAACTAAAGAGGGCAGAAGCGTCGCAGAGGTATTGAAGCACCAATTCGCTATCCTATTTCCAGCGGGCTAATTTGCGCTCTCTCCTCACTTCCTCAATAATGACTGGGCCATGGCACGCCGCGTGCACGCAGCGTCTATCAAAATTCGGTCTACTCGGTTCGATATGTGACTTTTAGTGACCGATTGGCTCAAATCTTTCACGGAGGTGCCTCTACGGTTTTGCATCATCATATTCCCATCTGCCTAATTTACAGCTGTCCTCCTGGGGACTAAGAATGACTACCCTATGGCCACGCAACGTGCCCTCCGCGTCTATCAAAACTGGCCCTACTCGGTTCATTATGTAACTTTCAGTAACTAACCGACGCAAACCGTTCATGGAGGTGCCTCAGCTGATCTCCACTATCCTATTTCCGTCCGCCTGATTTACACTTCTCTCTCTAGAAGTTAAGAACGACTGTGATCTGGCCACGCGACGTGCCCTCCGCGTCTATCAACATTCCTTCCATGTCGTTCAATATGTGACTTTAAGCGACTGAGTCACGCAGATTCGCACCGGAGATGCCTCAGCCAGGTTCCAAACATCCTTTAGACGGCGACCTAATCTACATTTGCAACTTCTGTGGTCTAAAAAAGACCGAGTTGCGACTACGCAGCGCATACTCTGCGTCTATCAAAGTTTGTTCTACGCAGTTCGATTTGTAACTTTAAGTGATGAAAGCAGCCGAAAGTTCGGTGGAGGTGCTTCAGCAGCCTCTCAGGAATCCAAAATTCGGCAGCCTGATTCACGGTCTCTCTCTGAACGGTCCTGCCAGCACGGTCAGATTCAGAGCGGATATTATTGAAATTAGCTTTTCCTACTCATTCCACGCTATTAGGAGGACTTGGACATGGGTAAGAGATATCCGCCACGTGCATCCTACTAGGCTCTCTAAAATCACCAATCTACCATTCTAGCACCACGTAGTCCTTTTCCTCTTGCCACGATGGTCCCGTCGAGGAGTTAGCTGACTCCTGACCTTTCTCCCTAGGGTACCAAAGAGCATACAGAAGTATCAGATCCTCGAATTTCTCGTAGCAGGCCATTTTCATCGCTTCTATCTTCATAGTTTTGGCTTGCTTTCTGCCGTACACAACTTTGGTAACATTTTCCCAACCTAACCTCATCAATCCGTCGGTTTTCAAGTCGCGCTCTTTCAGTTTCACAACGTTGAGTTTTTGAAGAAGAGGCACACTACTCCTAATCCACATCGACAGCTCAGCCATTGAAGCTTTTCCAGCGAGCGTAAGCGACTGGAGAAACGGGAGCGTTACACCTTGAAAAACTGCATGCAACCCGACGTTTGACGCAATCTCGATCGACAAGGAACGCAGGTTTCCGGGTTGCTTCAAGAACTCGTTAAGACGGAGCTCCTCTACGTTGCCGGGATTGCGCCACATGGGAAGCCAATCGCCGCAGATTGACGATTCGGGAAAGGCCATGAACCTGACGTCGAAGCGGGTGATGCGAGCAAACGCGGGTGCCAATGCGTTCAGTCTTTGCAGGTTGAGACACCATAGCCCCCGTTCGTGGGCGTCCGACCAGTTCTGTGCCCAAGAACGCAAACTGCGGCACTCAATCCGCAACCGTTTAGGGTACCAATTTAGGAGCATAAAACCATGCACAAGCTCCAGAACCTGGTGCAGACCTCTCGGAGGCCAGGACCAGAAATAGAGCTTCGCAGGGACCGCATCGTAGAGGTCCCGCCAGAAGGGATGCCGACACTTTGGAGCATAGTTGAGCCAGTGGGCAATCTCTGCCTCGCCTTCGGTGACCATCACGATGACCTCTTCTAGGTTTTTCAGCTGGGCGATGGCCCGAAAAACACGCCAGTTGTGATCGGTGTAGCTCGGCGCACCCCAACCCTCCCGGTACTGGTGCTCTCTGCCCCGATCGATCTCCTGCCGCAGATCAAAGCCCCTAAGCTGGGCTGCCGTGAATACGATGTCTCGGACCTCTTCAAACTCGGCCTTGGCGTACGGATCGAGGGCACGCTCGAGCTCTCCTTTCACGTACCGCATTTTGAGAAAGTGGTCGACGTCCTCGTAATCAAGACAGAACATGTCCTTCACATCCTGGAGCGGACGAAGGACATCCGCATGCAAGACCACTCTCTTTATCTTCTTACTACGTACTGGATGATTCGTGATGCGGAGGAACTTGTTGACGCTGCGTTCGTGCCACGCGAAGTGCACCTCATCGAATCGATAGCGCTCTCCAATAGCGCGGAGGTGCTTGCATGTTGCTCGGAGGGCTTCGACGGAGAAGGCGTCGCAGTGCGAGAAGATTTTCTCTTGGAGTTCGGTAGCGAGGGAGGGGATGTTTGGGCCGTGAGGCTAGTGCAGTTATATGTTAGGTCAGACATATCAGGTCACCTTCCATCGTTTCTTTGCATTCTTTAGACAATAGCTTACCTCTTCATCAGCCTCGCTCCGCTCCTCCCGCCGGTTTCCTTGCTCGCCCATAGTCTACAATACTATTCCCGTCTATGCGCCGTCCCTTTTGGGAAGTTCAGCAGCTTCAGTTCGGATTACGAGTTCCAGCTGATGGAGAGCCTTTCACATTTATACTGCGCAGTGTCTCTGTGAACAAGCTGATTTCATAGCTAGAAGCTACCCGAACCCCCTACTCACACTGCGCACAAGCATCAAATTCGCTTGCTGCCAAAACTCCTCGCTCCAAGCTATCCGCAGTCCGCTCTCAGCACTCACTCGCTCTTTCTGCTCTCCACTGTTCACCTCCATCCGTTTTGTAATTCTTCCGTTAACCCCAAATCTGACACGTTGGAATACTGTCGGGTGGCTCCTAGCAGTGTCACGTTACCATCATACCCAAGGTCCAATTTGAATACCCGCAAACGTGACAATCGATTCAGCAACACATCATAAGCCCAAGGGGGCGGGGGGCACCCACCCATCCGCCAAAACCCTAGCGCATACGACCACGAAGTCGAGCGCTCTTGACTAAGCTAACTCCGCCGCATTCCCCCCTTCTCTACTCCTCCCCCTATGGCTGACATCTTTGAAATGACATCGAGCCTCAGCCCAACAGCTTGATCCATACATACAAAGGCATCAAACTCCAGTTCACACGCCTCAGCTTTCACTCCCTCCCATCTGCTTCCCTCCCCACCCCGCTTTCGTTACCCGTCCTCTCCACATCTTCTGATCTTCGCACGCGACTCCAGCAAGCCCCGCGCACTGTACCGTCTCCGAGTATATCAGGCTAGGCAAAGGCGCAACCCTTCCACTCCGTATCCAGAAGTGCATCATCGTAACGCTGTCGGCACACTTGCTTAACCAGCGCTAGAGCTGCCGTTGGCGGCACACCTAAAAGCCGTAATAGCGTGCGTAAAGAAAGGTTCCAAGCGCTTAAAATGAGAGAAGCCGCTACATACAAGCTTAATAGTCCGCCTTACTTGCCGCTGTTCGCCGGTGGTTTGAGTTGCTTCGTAAGAAAAAAACAAAAAAAAGCCAAAAAAAAACAGGATAAGGACAAGCGGACAGCGTGCCTAGAATTTGTGTCTTAGTTACCGTACGTACGTACGTACCCACGGATCTACCCACGACGACGACATGGCAGAGAAAGAATCAATCCCGGATCTGAAACACCAAGGTCTCCACCTCACCCCACTTCACTTCATCCAAGCCGGCTGCGCGTTTCTTCCCAAAGCTTCCCCTGGCCCCCCCCCCCCAAGCGAAGTATCAAAACGTCACGCCACGAGTCCTCCACAGCATAGATAAGAAACAGGGGCTGGATATCACCGCTACCAAAAAAAAAACGCCTCTACCATGCGGCCCCCCCCCCCCCCCCCCCCTGATCCTTACCCCTCGAATGCAAACATGAATCATTACACAAAACTCATACAAGTCATCCCCACCCTTACTCCCCCCTCACCCTCCCAAACGCGCCCCTAAGCGCCTCCTCCACATCCGCGCCCCTGCCCCGCTCCCCATCCGCCAGCCCGGGCCGCATCGCCAACAACGCGGCCACCTCGCCCTCCCGCCTCTCCTCCTCCTCCCGCGTGTTAACCTTCCTCAGCACATCCTCCCCGTTCCCCACGTCTTTCTCCCCCATCCACGCCAGGCTCCACGGCATCTCCCCCCTACTCGCCTCCTCAAACCTCCTCCTGACCCCCTCATCCTTCTCCAGCTCCTTGAACACATCGACATCCTGCGTGAAGAACGTCGCTCTCAAACTCTCCACCCCGAGCTCAAACACGACCACACACGCCAGTATCAAGACGAGCGTCAGCCACCAGAGCGCGTTCGCGCCAAACGTGTGCAGGAAGGCCTGGCGGACGTGGTAGATGGGCGCGTGGGGGTTGTAGAGCACCGCGAGGAGCAGGTTCCACAGCCACCAGCCGCCGATGGAGGCGACGAGGGGAATCAGGATGAGGAGCGTGCGGGTGTGGGTTTCGATGAGTCTGGCGATTTGAGGAGGACGTTAGTTTATCATTTTGCCCCGATTTCTTGTTTTATTTGGAACGGGATTGGAGATGGGGGCGCAAAGGGGGGGAAAAAAAAAGGGGGGGGAAGGACTTACTGCATCTTAACGCTAATAACAATAACCACCGCGCTGAAGCACAGGTCGCCGAGCGCGAAAAGCCCTTGGTCGCTCGTGAACACCGCCTGGCCATACACGCCCAGCATGACGAAATACACAACCATAGCCTCGCTCGCCGCCATGAACATCCACCCCGCGTAGATGGTGAAGTTGAACGCGCCATTCCGCTGGCCCTTGGTGTACAGCTCCGGCACCGCCAGCAGCGTCGCCGCCGCGAGGTCTTTTTCAAAGATGCCCAGAAAAATCACCGGCAGGCTCGTGAAGAGCGTGTTGAACATGCTCAAGCTCCAATTCTCATAGAGGGACGTGCCCGTGTACCCGGCCCAGCGCTGATACAGCGCCTGCGTGAGGAAGAAGAGCATTTCCTTCCAGAAGGTGCCGACGGTGTACTTGCACGTGCGGATGTAGTTCCAGCGGCCGTGGACGAGGAGCAGCTTCGTGAGGAAGCGGAACTGGGCGATAGAGTAGTCCGAAGTGCGCGCGGCTTGCAGCCCTTCTTTGCCCGTGATGCCGATGCCGACGTGGGCCTCCTGGATCATGGCGATGTCGTTGGCGCCGTCACCGATGGCGAGGGTGATGGATTTGCGCACGCGCTTGCGGATGCCCTTGACCAGGCCCGCTTTCTGCGAGGGGGAGGCACGGCAGCAGATGACCGAGTCGGCGAGCACGGCGAGGTCGAAGAAGAGGGCGGTCAGGTGCTTGTCTTCGTAGATGGTGGCGAGGGTTTGGCCGTCGACGACGATGACCGAGTGCGCGACTTTGCCGCCGTTGATGCCCAGGATGGCGTCGGCGATGTACTGTGCGACTTCGCCGCTTTCTTGGTCCAGGACCGTGACGGAGGAATAGTCTTTGATCAGGCGGCAGGAGTGGCCGATGTTGATGGCTGTCTCACGTTTGTCGCCTGTCAGCATCCACATCTTGATGCTCGCGCGGCGGAGCTTGTCGATGGACTCTGGGACGCCTTTTTGAAGTTTGTCTTCGATAGCGGTAGCGCCCGCGAGATCGAGATTCTGCTCGATGAGGTCGCCCGCGGATTCAATCATGTCTTGACGATTGATGAGACTCGTAGTTGCGTCGAGATAGACTTTTTTCCACGAAATGTATTCCTGCTCGTCAATGAACCGGTAGCCGTAAAGCAACGTTCTCAATCCTTCAGTCGCGAAGTCGTTAATATGTTGGAAGCAGCGCTCGATCGCTGCTGTCTCGTCCGCCACCAGAGACTCTTCGACAAACTCATCCATCTCTTCAATCTGCATCGAATTTCGGGGATCGGAACTGAAGGAGAGGGCGAGAGACTGTCGGCCGAGCTGAGCTGAAGGGCGTGGAGAATAGTACATGCTATTCTCCTCGACTGAGGAGATATCCACGTCTCGCTCGCGCTCAGTCAACCACTGATCTATCTCGTCACGAACCGGTTGTTGAACAGTGCCGACCATGCTCAAGCGATTCCCGCTGACGCTGCCGCGATTGAGTGTAGTGCTAGCCCGCCCGATGGTGAAGCTCGCTCGAGCCGCACCGCTGACGGTCATGCTTCTTCGACCACTAACACTGCTCTTGCGCTCAATTTGCTCACTTTTCCGTGCAATGGCGTACTGTGCTTCCAAGCTCTTTCTTTTGCTCGCGCGGCGCTCAATCTCGACGACCTTCTTATTTGCAAGGGTTGCAAGCTTGAGCCTCTGCATAACAATAGAGTCGGCGCCTTTGCAGAATATGCAAATTCGCTGATCTGGAAAACGAACAACGATAGACATTCGTTTTCGCTTGCTTGAAAACTCAATGACATCTAGGATATCATATGTCTCTAGCACTGGTTCCGCGTCATTGCCCAATGGCATTATCTTCAATGTGATTGTGCGAGAGTCGCGGTTGGTGACCAGGAACCCCATCTCTTGCGCAGCATGCACAAGAGCATGTTCATCTGGCGAGGATGCCATGAATTCGATCTCTCCATTCTCCCGCGTCTCTGGAAGGCACGTGTGGCAGAGTGCTAGAGAAAGAAGAAACAATCGGACCTTTTTGGCGAACAGGGTATACGGCTTGCGCTGGATATAACGAAGCATATCCTTTGTAAGAAGCTCGGGTTGAGCCTTTCCAGGTCGTGCTGTCGATTTCCAGTTTGACCCGTTCCTATGAAGCCCGCTGGCGCTAGCAGCTTCATTTGACGAGCGGCTGGTGTTGGCTGGGTCCACTACATGCTCTCGGAGTGCGAGTGACTCTTCAACGGCCTCAACATCACGGGATTTCCTAGCTGGCTTCTTGCCTTTGCCCTTGTTCTTCTTCTTCCTGGGTTCTAGAAGCTTCCTTTTGGCCGCGTCCTTCTGCAGATCTGCGTCATGAAGCCAAGCAGTGCCAGCCACACTCAACTTCCGGAACTTCATGGAGTTGTCTGTGAGTGTACCGGTCTTATCGGAAAAGATGTAACTGCAAAGGTTAGCAAAACGAGCTCCAAAATTGACGCTCTACTTGACTTACCTGATCTGGCCCAACTCCTCATTGATAGTCGAGGTTCGCGCTTCCAAGGGGGTATCAGACTCGGCATCGTACAGATCAATGTCGTTGAGAAAGAACATCTGCGCCAATTTGACAATTTCCAAACTCACGTATAAGGACAACGGGATCATGGTATTGAACATGATGATGAACGAGGTAAGGATGGGGAAGAACGCCACATCAGCATTCGTTAGATACCAGGACTTGTCTTCTGTCTTATTAGACCAGATGCGATACGCGACGGTGTTGAAGATCGCAAGTGCAATGACAAAAATGACGATGATGATGACGACCTTGTTTACGATGCTCTGGAGTGAAGGAGCTTTGATGCGAGGATTCTTGTTGGCGTTCATGCGAATGCGGCACTCCTCACCAGAGTAGATGACCATTCCGATGGCATTTGGAGTATTCCTGAGGATACTACCTCGGTATATGACCTCAGCGGTAGTGAGCGGTGCTGTTTCTCCGTTGACCCTGACTCGGCCTTCAAAATTGTATAGATCGAGATTGGGATCTTCGACCACGAACTCTGCGTTGCATATCGCAACATCATCCTGGGTAGTAAGGAATTTGCTCATAGAGGTCGCTGTTTGCTTGCTTTTGAGGTTAGTCTCTCCGTCGAGAGCCATAGTCTCCACATATGCAATGCCATTTTCTCCCTCTGAATGCAAGATAACAAGGTCGGCTGGGGCAGTGTCGTCTCGATCCAGCTTTACAACATCACCGACCTGGAGGTTATGCCATTTCGTCGTCGCCCAGTGTAGAGGTCCAATGGTGCCTAAAGGAGAAGTTGGAATGCTTTCTTCGTCCGTAGATCCGGTGTTCTTGTACACATGCAGGACTTTAGCTTCGCGATTGTTCTCAGCCTTATCAAGCTTGTGTCTCCTGAAATCATCATATCCTTCCTTGCCCATCGATATGCACACGAAGAAAATCAACGGCACAATCGTCGTGTAAGTACCCGTGGTGCTGAGACCAGGTATCATCTGCAGGATAGAAACACACAGGAAGTAGAAATTTGCAAGTTTGGAGAACTGCGCAACCAATTGCCGGGGTAGAAAGTTCCAGGCCGAATAGCGGGTTGAGCGGATATAATTACTGATGTAAGGCTTATTGGTTCTCTCGTCGATCAGAGGTTCTTTTCGCGAACAGTCGAGATCAATGTGTCTGCCGTCCTTGCTAGGAGGTATCTCCTGGATCCGTAGAACAAACTTTTTCGTTTTGGTTGTAAAGTCACGAACTTTTCGAGAGATTGCGCTCCTCCTGCTTTTCTTTTCCACCCAGCTTTCCCAATTCGGCAGTGCAGAGGTCCCCTTGGAGCCCTTGGGTTTGGTCCTATCAGGTAGTTCTCCATAATCCATGGCCACTGGTGTAACGAGGACTGTCGACTCCCGTTTTTTGTTTGGCGAACTGCGATCGTGGGCGCCATCCGGCTGAACCGGCGATACTTGACTCGACGATCCAGCCGTATCTGTCATCTCTATAAGGGATCCAGGTGAAGTGGCGTGGTCCTCAATTGTTCTACGGAACAGCGCCTGACGTAGCGAATAACCTCGATAACGTGCCGCAGGTGACATGGGCGATTTCTGCGAGGCAGCAATCGGTGACACCGGTGAGGTGATGGCTGTGGGTGAACGAACCATTCCATGGCCCAGTATCGGGGCATCTCCTGCCGCAGCGCCACCTTGGGTGTCAACTCTCAATTCCGGCGCCCCAGACTTCATCTTCGGCAGCGAACCCCTCCGCCCATCGCCACCAATGTCCATTACAGCACCGATTGAGTTCCTATTCGATTGGGACGGGAGCTGCCTCTCAACGTCTGTTGAGAACCGGACGCGCGGCCCCGCATCCATGGAAGGCCTGGGTATGGATGTCCTCGCGTCATTATCCACCGCGGAAGAAGTCGAGGCCACGACCGCGTCTAGATCCGTGGCTGCTCGTCGGGGAGGCTCTACGTGGTAGGTGGTGGGCGAGACTGGCGCCACTGTTTGCGCGGCTGCGAGCAGGTCCTCGTCGTCCTCATGATGGGACGATTGGCGCCGCCGGAGGCCATCGCGATTGTATTCCGGGGGTTCGTCACCTCCTGTCATTGTCGCATCGCATGCCGATGTAAGGAAAGCTTGCCCTGTGAGGATGTTCTGTTAATCTCTCGTCCAAAGCAAAGTCTTCGCGTCAAGGCGGGATCTTTTGCATACTCAACGAATTGTGTGGTTTAGGAAGCGGCTAGAATGGAGACATGGAGAGCCGGTAGTGGTACGATAGGATTCCAGCCCCGTGGCTGAGGATAGAGGGAAGTAATAAAGGCGATTCGACTCGAGCTGCGTCTTCTTCTCCAAGCCACGAAGTGGTCCTCCGACCCCTGCATATACACTATTTTAAGCACCTGACATAGCCGCCTCTCCCCACCAAAGCTTGGATAGATAGCCGACATTACCGAGATACGGAATGATAATTTCTAGTGTCTAAGAAGTAGCAAATAGGCATATCAACCATCAAAGGTCCCTCTGATTCACACTCATGCAACACTGAAAACCTGTCTACCAATTCGGCAATCCATTGAAGCACCCCGGCAGTAGCGAACCACGGTACACGTGACAGGAGACCGGCCTCAACAAAATCTCATCACGCAGATCATCTCACAGAACCCAGCTGATCAAAAATTAAGCATAGTCATTCTCCAGCCCTAGGTACGCATCCTATATAGCTGGTTTTCCGCCAACGAGGTCAAGTCCCCATCCAATGATCGCCAATCCCCGAGTTAACCATCGCGAACGGGATACACAAAGAAATCATCGTCCACGGGCATTTTCCCCATTGTGTATTTGCATTGACCCAGCGCACCGGGATGACCGTCCCATTAAGCCTGCTCCAACACAGGGAGGGCATGAGAGCAAACAAAGAGAAGAGACGGGGGTTCCACCGAGCCACCAACCACGCACCTCACATGCAATGAGCAAGGGAAGAAGGACGATGACGACTGATGCTCCCGGATATGAAGAAGGGGGAAGAATAACGCCTTTGCACCACGACCAAAGCACTAAGAAACAAAAAGCACAGAGCGGTTTCTCAATTCGCAATGCGGAGACGCTAAAGAGCAACTTTCAGAGCACCCTCCCAAACATGCGGAAGAGGGGGAAAGGATAAAAATGGACAATTGCCCTGAGTAACAATGTGGTATGGGTATGTGAGGAAAGCGGGGTTATATCCCCCAGAGCGTATCGTGCTCCAACTCCAAGATAGATTTCGCCAATCCTTTCGCGTATAGGAGGTATTCGTCGTCGTTGCGGTTCATAAAATCTGAGTATCGGAAAATTTGCTTCGCGCCGTGCAGTATGCCGCGTAAATAAAAGTGTTCTTCGTGGGGATGTGCTGAGATGCCGGAAAAAGGATACCGCTCACTGTTGAGCTGCTACACACCAATGCCTATGGAAAACCCAAGCGCTCTTTTGACACTCTTTGCTGCAATATTTTGTGCGTCGGCATCTACGACACTTGGCAAATTGTCGCGTGAATTCTTCCCATCGACCGCACTGGTAGTATGCACATTGTCGGATTCCACCGCGAGAGTCGTCTTTCCGGCATAAGTTCCTCATTACAACACCAGCCCAGTATTGCATATCCTGGGAGTGGTGTCGGACCGTGAACTTCTCGACCAGAGGAAAAATGTTGAAGTCATCCGGGAGAAGGTATTCCTCATCCTCATCTTCTTCTGACACCGCTGGAGCAGCACACGTTTCACCATCGAGAAGTTGTAAATCAGACCCAATCTTTAGTTTTGGCACGAGGTGAGACTTTTGGAAGTACGAGCGAAGGTAGCAATACTTGGAGATGTACGCCAAGAGCTGGAGGGACATCAGAACGTCCTCATCTCTAGGCATGGCCGCAAGCACTCCGGCCGTTGCATTGCGATCTTGAGCATAGCGTGGATACCACGGAGCTGCTGGGGGGTTCGCATTGGCAACATTAATGGTTGGCTGCACGGGAGAGAAGCTAATAGCACCTGTCGGTTGAGTGTTTGCGGGGTTGATGATGCTGCCATCTAGAGCGGAGCGGTGAGTGATGTTGAAAGTGTCTGCGTCGGGCCCCTCCGAAGGGGGTGCAGCAAGTCCAACTGGGGTAGCCCCTGCGTCCAGCATCTCCTCGTTGTCCACAATGTCCTGCATATTGATCTCGTTTTGGATACCAACGATAGGCTCGCTCGCCGGGCCAGCGGTAGCAGATGCGTCTGCCATCATGTCATCGTTCTGACCATCGTCGGACTCGCCAGACATCGACAGCTGATGGCGAATCGATGGCCGTCTCCGAGATCTGCCAGCTCCCAAAGCCCGGGGGCTGGTGGGCCTGGCCGCACTTGGAGTTGTGGGGGACTCTGGCTGTGAAGTGATCTCTCCTTGAAGTGCCGGGAGCATAGAAGGGAGACGGTCAACGTCCCGAACAGGCCTGATCCCGAACGTCTCTCCAGTTTCCATATTCGGCAAAGCACTGACCAATGGCTGACCAATGTTGCGAGTCTGCCCACCGATGGTGCCAAAGAGCTGTGCCCTGCCTTCCTGACTTCGGTGATTGTGGAGGGTATTGGGCCGTGTGAAAGTGGTTCGTTCAGGAGGAGAGCTCATGGCAAAAGCAGGAGTGGGGGTAACGTCTCCTGGCTGTGACTCGAGCGGAGGTTGCGTGAAGGTCTGCGGAATCTCGATGGGAGGAGGTGCATGGCGTCGAGTCCGTTCTGAGCGGTGGCCAGAAGACGAGCCAACGTGGTCGGAGCGGGAGAAGTGATGTCTCGACGAAGTGCCAAGTCTCGCAGAATTCCTCTTCAACTCGGCCTCTGCCTTTTCCCGGCACTTGTCGATGACTTTGACGTAGTTGTCGAGTATCGTGGCGATGACAGGGACCATGTCGGCCTCTACCACTCGTGTCCTGACGTTCTCCGTGCCACGAACACCAATGTTAAAAACGCATTGAAATGCAAGATTCCACTTCCACATATCCATCATATCTTTACTCCGCCCCTCTTTGAGAATGCATACCAGTCGTTCGACGCCGCCATCGACGGTGAGGATATCCCGAATGCGGGCAGACGATGTGGTGAGGTATGCGAGATGGTTGAGCGAGTTGATGAGGGGGAGGGTGGAGGTGCAGTCGAGCGCGCGGCGGTCGTAGAGGGCGGTGGTGATGCCGACCGAAGCCTTATTGGCGTTCGGGATGCTGAAATTGACCTCTCTCATGTTTGCGTCGGTTTGCAGCAACGGTTTGATGGCCGGTCGAGGGGTGGAGGTGTGACTGTTCAGACTAGGGTCGCGGACGGTTAGTGGAAGCCGACGAGATGGCGTGATGGCATGTACCCAGAGACGGCAGTGGGCGCAGAGACACGATCCAGGAGCTGTTTCAGCGGCCGGCGGCCAGAGAGGTCCGTGTCGAGGTGTCGAGGACGGCGGGAGGCAGAACAGCAAACTTTTGACGGCCAAGGGGTTTGCTGGGCAGCCAGGGCGATGCAGACGACACTCGGCGGCCACACAGCAGCGTGCGGGTGTCGGACAGCGGCGTGGAGGGATTTATACGGGCTGATTATGGGATCTGGATGGCGATGGTCTCCTTAGGGGCGCTCGGGTCGGGCAAGTGCGCGTGTGGCGAGAGCGCTCAGGTGAAGGCCGACGGGGCGTGGGTGGAGGCTCAGCGCGGCGGGGAGAGGCAGAGGGCGAGGCTTTGGCGGCGGCGGAGGGGGTATATCTGCTGGCTGATGGATAGAGGGTCGCAGCTGGACGGTGATGGGAGACGAGACGGTGCGTGAGGTGTTGGCGTTGGCTGCTGGAGGGTGGAGATGGGCAGGCTGGGCGGCAGGGCGGTGATTGGGCGGCGAGGGGGTGAAATTCCATGCGTTATGAATAGCCACCAACACCGCACAGGCGCTTAATGCAGGCGGGACGGCCAATACAGACGCCGCAGGCAGGGACAAATAGGGAGAATGCAGCGGCAGTGAATGCAGAGGACAGGAGGGGAGCGAGGCTTTGTGCTGCTCGCACGCAGCGTCCCAGCGTGCCAGTCTCCTCAGCGGGCGGGGAGGCGGCGTGCACGCCTTGGTCAGCAACAAAATGCCCCAAGTCCACGGGCCTGACGGGCTCCTTGCCCTCGTGCTCTGAAACGGTGCTGGTGCCGAGCCAGACGATAGCTCGCTTGCGCCTGGACGTGCAGCGCGCGAGCTGGAGGCCTGCACACCTGCAGTCCAGAAGAGCAGTGACGCACCGCGGTCGACCAGATGAAAACTCTGTGCATCGTGATCTCGCGGCGATGCCATTGAGCTGCCGAGAAACACGTCCACTCCCGCCCATGCCCCGTCCCGCTGGCTGAGTCTCGGCACGTCGGCTGCGTCCTGCGCTGGAGGCTACAGATACCTCCTCCAACCTGGGCACATCCAGTCCTCATTTCGGCCACCTGCAACGCTATAGGGGACGTAAGCGTAAGTGCACTCTGTCGCGTCTGGTGGAACCGCAGACGGGAATCCCAGCAGGCTGGACCGTGGGCTGACCTCGAGCAGGCCTCCTAACTGCCTGCACATCAAATCGTCGTACTACCCACGAGTCTCCCACCATTCGCCAAGCCCCACGATCCTCTACAATGTCGGACACCACACACGTCCGGGACTTCCAGGCCCGCCCGCGAGGCCCGACCATCTCCATCCCCGAGCCCGATGGGGAGACGCATCGCGGCCGCCGGCACAGTGCTGTCTCAGGCGCGTCGGCCAACCTGTCGGCCACCGGCCACCACAGCCCTCGATTCTCGGTCGACTCGCCCATGAAGCGGCGCATGACGCGCTCCAACACGGTGCGAAACTACCACTCGCCGACACGGCCAACATGGGACGAGCCCGGTGCCGAGCCCGGTGTAGACACCGCCCAGGAAGCCCAGCCGCATTTCGAGCTGCTCCAGCAGCACTGCGACATCACAATTGTAGACTTCTCCGACGAAAAGATCACACAGAGCCGCCTGGACAATGACGATTTGGCCGTCTTCCTGGACATGCCCAAGGGAGACTGGGCGCAATGCCGGTGGATCAATGTCAATGGTCTCAGCTGGGACGTCATCAGAATGCTGGGAAATAACAAAAATTTACATCGGCTAGCCATTGAAGACTTGATGAATACTAGGGGCCGCACAAAGGCCGACTGGTACTCTGACCAGGCTTTCAGTAAGTTAAATCTATTCACGCACAACTTGATCTCTCTTGAGCTGTCACGTGCTGTTGATTCTTTCAACTGTGCCCATCATGGGCTTCACAATCGGACAGTTCATCCAGCTCGTATCTGCTTGCACTGGAATTCAGTCCCCAGCTCCCCTATCCTGCGGACCATTCCAATTGATATTGCACTTATTCAACCAGCTACTATGTACAATGCTACAAATGTATCATTATTTTACCCCGTTCGCATCTTACGTCTATCTTGCTTTATTCAGTCAACAAGAATGGATCATACTAACCGAACAAGTGTTGTTGACCCTACAGAAGCTCGTCAAGCTCGCAGACGACGACTCCGACAGCGACTCGGACAATGAAGACTTCGGTCCCGTCAGAAAACCAAAGCACAAGAAGACCAAAAAGACAAAGTCGTTCTACAAGCGATTTCGAGATTTCTTGAGTCAGACTCCTACCAATGCCGACATGGAGCACACCTGGCAGACAGAAGACAAGAGCGTCACGCTTGATGGAACCGTCACTGCTCGGAGCCTCCAGTCGAGCGCTCAGCGCAAGGAACAGATCCGGACCTTACAGCGTTACCGCGGCGGACCAAACATCGAGAGGACCATCTACATGGAGCGTAACTCGACCTTAGCTAAAAAGAAATTGGCGGTCAGCGTTGAGCAGGTGTCCATGTTCCTCACTTCGGACAATACCGTCATTTCGTTCTTCGAACATTCTGCTGGGGATATTGAAACGCCTATATTGAAACGTTTGATGTCCTCAGATACTATCATCAGACAGAGCTGCGACGGCAGCATGCTCGTCCAAGCCATCATAGATGCGATCATTGATTTGGCAATACCTGTCGTCGCAGCCTACGAAGATGCCATGAGCGAGCTGGAGCTGGAGGTCCTTACCGACCCCGACATCGGCCACTCGAGGTCTTTATGTACGCCCCTTTTCTCCTAATTTATTGATACATACCTACCGCAAAACACTAACGCCCCTCAGACATCCTCACCTCGGAACTCTCCATCCTCCGCAGCTCCATCCAACCCATCAGCTCCCTCATCAACTCCCTGCGTGACCACAAATCCGACCCCATCTCCACGCCCGGCCTCTCCGGCCTCTCCGGCCGCCCGGGCCTCGCCGGCCGCCCCTCGCGCATCCAAATCTCCAGCATCACCATCTCGCCCCTCGCGCACACCTACCTCGGCGACGTCGAAGACCACTGCATCACCATCACCGCCTCGCTCGACCAGATGCGGCGCGCGGCGGACAACATGATCGACCTCATCTTCAACATGGTCGGATCCTTCCAGAACGAGAGCATGAAGCAGCTCACCGTCGTCACCATCTTCTTCCTGCCTCTGACCTTCCTCGTCGGCTACTTCGGCCAGAACTTCGCGACGTTTCCGGGCGTGAAGCAGCACTCTGATAAGTTCTTCTGGACGATTGCGATCCCGGTTATGGCGGCGACGATTATCTTGCTGATGCGGGACGCGATTTGGAGGGGCGCGCAGAGAGTGGTGCAGAAGCGGGCGATTAGGAAGAGTAAGAAGAGGAGAGAGGGGCGGAGGGGGATTAAGCGGGGGAGGGCGCTGGTGGAGCGGAGTTACACGGTCTGACGTGATACGGGGAGGGGGTTGGAGGCGGAGGGGAGCCCGGTGGGGAGGCTGGAGCGGTGGATGGGGGTATGGGGGTGGCGGTGAGGAAGCCGCGCTGCGATGTCGCCGCGCACGGACAACGGGGCCTTCGCTGGGGCTTGTAATAGACATTCGGAGACCCCTTGGCTGGTTTCTCGCATGCCGGAGATCTTGGTGGGCTCGTCGGTCTGGGGCTTCTTTGGGAGTGAACTGGACGAGAGGTGTTGGGACCTTCAGTGGGGAAATAGAGGAGATGTAGGCTGTATAAAGCGAGATTGGATACTGAGGTTGGTTAGATGGGTTCGGTTCTCTGGATACCCCGACTTTTGCCCAAGAGGCGCGCACATGTAGAGAGTTGTTTAATACGCCCGCTTCAACTTCTCTGGGCAAACGATCTACAAAACACACATAACTACTCGGGTCTTTCAGATCAAATATAAAACTCAATCCCAAAAAGCCGTGTCTATGATCTATCTCGTCCTATCGCTAAACCAAATCCATAATCATCACCCCTCCCCTTCTCAACCCCCTATCCAACCCACAACCCCCCTGTAACACACACCTACCACAGCCCAACCAACCCCTCCACCTCCTTAACCAACTCCCCGGCCTCCCTCCTCCCGCTCCCCACCTTCACACCCCCCACCGTCCCCCGCGCGCCCAACACCTCGCACAAATCCCGCACCTCCCCCTCGCGCGGCGCCCCAAACACGATCCACCCGACACACACCACGCCCCTCCACCGCACCTCGTCGTTCTCCTCCACCGCCGCGCCGCGCCCCAGCATCTCCAGCAGCGACGCCAGCAGCTCCACCTGCTCGCTCTCGGGCAGCTCCCCCTTCCCCAGCTCCTCCTCCGCCGCCGCCGAGGCGCCCGAAGACAGCGCCGCCTTGCGGACCTTGTGGTTTGCGCCCGCGAGATTCATCGCCAGCGCGACGGCCGACGCGCGCAGCGCGGCGTGCGCCTCGTCCAGCAGCGCCGTCGTGAGCAGGTTCACGAGGAGCGAGGATAAAGGGGCCGCGAGGAGGTGGGGGATGAACAGCGGGGAGGCGAAGAGGTTGCAGGCGAGGTGGAGGGTCGTCAGGCGGAGATTGTAGGGCGCGGCGGGGCCGAGGGCGGTGACGTGGGCGAGGAGGTGCGTGATTGTGGTGGTGGAGCCGGTGGTGCTGGAGGCGGTGTGTTCTTCGGCGAACCAGCCGGCGACGCGGGGGTCTGGGAGGGTTGTGCGGAGGAGGTCGAGGGCTGTGAAGAGGAGCTCTGGGGGGAGGGTGGTGGGGGCGGAGCGGAGGAAGGCGGCGAAGGCGGGCAGGGAGGGGAGCGGGGAGTCGATGGCGCCGGCGGCGGAGAGGGATTTGATGAAGGATACGATGGAGGTGACGGCGGGATCGTGGCCGGCGGGGCCCATTTTGGCGGTGAGTTTGTCGAGGGGCGGGGCTTTGGGGTAGGTGATTGGGCGGAGGGATGTGTGGAGCAGGGTAGGCACGTTCTGGAGAAGGTGCGGGTGGGGTGGGAATGCTTGGTCGAGGAGCATTTTGGCGGTGTCCCAGAGGCGGCGGGAGTCGGCGCCGCTCCATTCGTCTTGCTTTTGGCCGCGGAGGAAGGTCATGAATGTGGGCGTTGCGCGGACGCCGTATTTGGCGGAGACGTCGTAGGCGTTGTTGATGTCGACTTTGATGATGACGCCTTTGCTGCCGGCTTCGGCGGCGATTTCGTCGTATGTTGGGTATACGATCTTGCAAGGTGCGCAGGTGGAGCTTGTGAAGAAGATTATGGCGCATGATTCTATGGCAGAACCTAGGAGTCGTTCAACTTCTTGGAGAGAAGTCACGTTATGGACTTTGCCTGCTGCGCCATTCGATGCTTTATGGGACACCCCGTTTGGTGTGTGCCGTGATAAAGCTGGCTGTGGGGGGACGTTTTGTTGCGGTACAGGGGCTTGAGTGACGGATCTCATGGCGCTATCTAGTTGTGGTTTGAGCATTTGTCCGAATGGAGTGTTCAGGACAGTCTGTGGGAGGGACGTGATATGGTCTGGTATGCCTCTGCCGACTAAAAACATGGCGAAGTCGTTGGAACTGGGAAGGCGTTAATTCTTATCCTTCGAGGCCCACCATTTGGTAAAATTACAAGTTGTTGCAATTATGCAGGAATAGGTCGTAGGACTACCCATTATCAGCTTTGGTTCCCGCTGCTAAAAAGTGTAGACCGACTTCGGGTGTGTATATTTCCTTCAGCGAGTCCATGTACTCGAGAATAATCTCCATAGGTAGCGCCGTCTCTCCCATGGGTATGATCTCCATCGGTGCTCCATGATGTGTCGTTCCGGGGTAGCATGTCTGTATGCCCTGGCCAAAGAAGTACTCAACGCCACCGAAGACGAGTGCAGTGTGATAGACGGCGTCTGGGGCCTATTAGAGGTAGGTTTGATAGGTGGTAGATGAAGGCGCGGTACCTATCTGGGTTCCGAGAAACTGGCGGGACAGCTATTCGGCCAGTTTAGCTGGGCGCATTCGAAATCCGGAGGAGTACCATACCTGTCGTGCCAGGCCCTGGGAAAATGTTAACCAAGTTCTAGGTAGTGGAATGCGCGACAGTACCTGTGAGAGATCGTACACGTAGAGCTGGACGTCCATGTTTGCAGTTCAGATTGTGAATGTTATCGCAGCATGCCGCAGGAGGAGGGTTCAGGCTCTTTAAAGGTGTGAATAGCTTCAGGCATCGGAGTGACGCGTGCGAAGCTCACCGCAAGGCTGAGCTTATCTAATCTAAACCCCTCTAACGTAATCCACAAGTTAGTGGCCCGCACAAGCTAGTGGCCCACCCAACCACGCTACCGAGGCCAAATATTCCGAATTACTCCACCACGAACAAATATATTTGATGCAGCTACATACTAGCTAGCTGCCTGCCGCCTAGGGCACGTACGTGCATTGTGTTCTGTTGATTCGCACATGCTGCACCTAGGTTTTGCTCGCTGTGGCCGCTCGGCCGGTGGCTCTGCTGCCTCCTCTGCTGCCCCTTCCTGTACAGGTTGTGCACGATCGGCTGCTTCTTCACCTGATAGAATACCCTTTCTAGCTATATACGTGCGCTTCCTTGCCTTCTTTTGTTTCTGGCGCTGATTCTCTATGCGCAGCTTCTTATTTTCGCTTGCAAGCAGCACGGCGTTTGACATTGCTGTTTCGCACGCCTTGATAATTTGGCCAAGGGCCTGTTCTGCTGGACTTTGTGGGCTATGCATACGCCGCTGGCGATAGCGCTTTAGCAGGGCTGTCTGCTTTTGTAGCTCGGCGA